>NW_028270135.1:410000-477500 GCF_056152115.1 Neolamprologus brichardi
CACTAGTGCTGTCAGCGTTAATCTGAAATGACATTAACGTCACAACACGGCAAATCTCCGTTAACGAGCTACCGCGGGTCGCCTCATGAGTGGGGCTGGAAGACGTCAACACATTAACGAGCTAACTGCGCTAACGCACTAGTTCCCACCAATTGAGCATTGCTGGCACATCCAACATACTGTTTTACTTTTGTCCATGACGCGCTTACCTTCAGGGTCATACGTCACATGAAGAACAAAATAGTTCCAAACGCCAGATCTGAATGAGGGTGGGGGAGGTTCAATTTGCCATGTTGCAACTAGCCTAGCTTCTGTCTCGCTAGCTTGCCCTGCGCTCAGTGAATCTGTGTTCGACTACTCCGCCTAGGCTGCACTGTCGAGCGCAGATCCACTGAGCGCTCAACACAGACAGCATCGTCAGAAGGAAAGTTGATAAAATAAATTAAAAATGTTGTATCGTTCGATACATATGCGTACCGAACCGAAAGCACTGTATCGAACGGTTCGATATCGATACGAGTATCGTTGCACCCCTAATATATATATATGTATGTGTGTGTGTGTGTGTATGTATATATATATAATATATATATATATATATATATATATATATATATATATATATATATATGTATATATATATATGTGTGTGTGTATATGTATATATGTATATATGTGTGTGTGTATATGTATATATGTGTGTGTGTGTATATATATGTGTGTGTGTGTGTGTGTGTGTGTATATATATATATATGTGTGTGTATATAAGTTTATTTACTTAGGAAAATGAAGAAAGGTTGATTGTATTTCGGTAACTGCAAGTACTGTTGTTTTCTTTTTTCAATAAAAATATTTTCAAAAAAAACAACAACTCACAAATGCAGTTAAATGTTGTGTAAATGTATACAATCACATAACTGCTCAAAATGTAATCTTTTGTAAAGCTGTCAAATCTATAGCTCTGCTTCTTAGCACCTGGTCCTCATAGTCATAATCTGACTGTGCCTGGCTGTCATCATGTGTTTGTCCCAAATGGAGTCAAACAGCAGAGTCCGTCAGCTGTTATTACTGAAACATAGACTAATTGAATTCTTTCAGAGCTCCTTATGCTCTTATTCACTGGCAGAGTCTGTGGACTCCAAAGTCACTTTCAGTCTCTCTTTCTTTTTAATAAATTATGTTAGAACTGTGTTGTGCATGGTGTATACAACATTATGCTTGTTCGTGGAGTTGGTTTCATTATTTTGATGAGTATCCTGTTGTGTCACAGTCCATTGTCACCTCATATTCCCTAACACATATGCATGTGGGGTGGCCTCAAACAGTTAAGTGGGACACAGCAAGAAACTGCACGTGGGCCATTACACAATCAGCTGCATCACCATCTGATAATCATGGGGACCAGCAAGGAAAAGATTCACTGTTTTCTTTGGAGCAGCGTCTTTAAAAGAGCTCAGAGATCAACAGTTGACAGAAGCTTTTGAGTTTGAAGCACTGAGGAGACAGTTTTCACATAAGAACGAACAGCAGGCTTTGAAAATCCTCAGATAAATAAAGATACAAATGATACTTAAGCCATTTTGTATCAATCTGCAAGTATGGTTTTTAATTTTGCAGAGTTGGGAATTTTTAACATGGGTGTCTGTAGGGCCCGACCTCCCTCTGAAACCAGTTTATGGATCTGCAGGTTTTAAACTTCCTCGCTGGCCTCATGTTCCATCTACAGAGGTTGTCATTTGGGGAGCATTTTTAAACTTTTTCCATCCACTCACAAATTGAAACGATGCCCCAAACTTGTTCAGCCTTTAGTTTACAAAAGTTCAAACAGCAGAAAAGATGCTCTTCTATGCAATTGTCACTTTTATCAGTTATTTTTCAGCTTTATTTGGATGATACATTTCAATTGTGTTAGCAAACAAAAGAGCAGCTGACTGTGTATCTGTATTGTCTGGCATCCTGAAGGTATTCACTCCACGTCACCATTTTCACATTTTGTTGTGTTTTCCTTTGTTATTCCAAAACATTAAATGAAATTTTCACCTCAAAATTCTGCAGAATACTAAATGAAGAAAAGTTTGCTTCACATTCTTACAAATGTATCAGTATTTTTACAGAATGTTACATGTGTTTACAGAGCTGAGCTTTGCTCAGCGGCACAATGATCAGCACTGTTGCCTCACAACAAGAAGGTCCTTCAGTTCCACTACGTGGGTGGTCCTTCTTGTGTGGAGTTTGCATGTTCTCCCTGTGTTTGCGTGGGTACTCCGGCTAACAATTTACAAAAGCCTTGATGGAAATATGGTTTTCTAAACCTCATGCCCCCCTTTAGATTCATCACTGTGATAGAAAGTGGAAGGCTACCTTCAGTTAGCTGCCTGATTTACAAATCATGTCAAACTAAGTTAACAGCTCATCTGTAGATTTTAATATAAATTCAGTAACTTTACTACAAAGCATCCATCCTGAGCTCTTCTTCTGTGCTTTTCACAGTGTGTGTGTGTGTGTGTGTGTGTGTGTGTGTGTGTGTGTGTGTGTGTGTGTGTGTGTGTGTGTGTGTGTGTGTGACCCCATAAATGACTTCCCTAAACCTGCTGGTCTGGAAGTCCAACAGTTCATCTAAACAAAAGGCATTTAGCCTAAAACAGATATAGATACGTTTATCCTACCATAAAACAATAAAACAAGGTACGACCTCTCCCATGCTCCCAGGATGTGGGTGTGAATGCCAGAACACTCTGGAATGCACACAAAGTCTTTGCAGACTCCTAAGGATCACACATCCTATCACTACACAATCGATTATACACCTCTAAGAATATATGGTTAAATATTTCTAAGCATAAATGACAATAAACAATATAAACCTGACCTGTGTGTGTCATCAGGTTGGTTGGTTATGGTCAATACTACTGGAAGTCTAACCAGTAACAGAACTAATAACTGTAATATATACAACTTTTTTTGTTGTTGTTTTTAAAGGATGATTTGAGTATTCTTTGAAGTGTGCATTTCTCCAGGCATTCCAAAATGCAAATTGGATACTTAATGATAACATAACTTCCTGTCTTCCTTCTCTCACCCCAACCGGTCGCAGCAGATGGCCCCGCCCCTCCCTGAGCCTGGTTCTGCTGGAGGTTTCTTCCTGTTAAAAGGGAGTTTTTCTTTCCCACTGTCGCCAAAGTGCTGCTCATAGGGGGTCATATGATTGTTGGGTTTTTCTCTGTATCTATGAAGCGCCTTGAGGCGACTTTTGTTGTGATTTGGCGCTATATAAATAAAATTGAATTGAATTGAATAACTCAGGGGAATATAAAGACAATACAACTAAAAATCAGTCAGTGGGGTCACTTTGGCTGTGACAATGAGTTTTCTGTCCACTGCACTAAAATGGGGAAATCCCCCAGTTAGCCATAATGTTCGGGTCTGTAAAGCACTTTATGAATGAGGACTGTGTGGAGGAGCCTGGATGAGTCAGGTGGTCCACCGGACTGTCGAGCTGCAGCCAGAAACTGATTGTCCGTTTCTGGCCGAGGGTACTCAGCAGTGCAATCAGCTGAAATTTGTGTCATTTCTTTCTGTTCATTTCATAACAGGATCCAGAGTCCACATTATTATCAACACTCACCCTGCAGAGGGAGAGCATCAGGACCAAGCCGGGTATCTTGGGTCTTGGTTTTGGAGAAATGTCCTCGCTTTCTTTCATCACAGCTGTCCCATGGCAGACGTTCTGTTGACCCACTGAGAGACGTCAGTTCAGAAGCCCCAGAAAGACTGAAACTCATTGCAGGGATCAAGAAGGATTCACAGTCTTTACTGATAACTCCCTCAGTCCTGTAGAAACGTATATAATTATGTCCACAGTTGGTTTTAGCACATTGGGCTTTGCTGTTTTAATCCTGTTTCTTTTATTGTGTGGACAGCAGCTGTGTTAGGAGCAAACGGAGATATTAGAAACTACAGGCAGTCAGTGAGTGAAGAATACTGTGAGAACATCTTCATTCCTCAATGATTCATCTTCAGTTAAAAGTTTGTTAATGAGGAGATACTGAGTGCAAGCATTTTTGTAATTTGGTGTTGCTGTCCTTACGGTGGTCAGGAGACAGAAACATGCTGCTGTCTGCACATATTCAACAATCAGCTCTGCACAGGAGCTGAAGGAGAGCGCAGTCTGTTGTTTAACACTCACTTTGCTGATCTATCTGTACGGCCTTACCACGTATATTTGTGATCGTTCACTCAGTGTCCACAGGTAAGACCAGAAACAGTCTGACTGGTAAACAAACATTTTCACTTTTCATATCCAGCTCATTTCATCATAGCAGGCTGCAGACACTGTACCCCCCTCAAAAAAGGAACTCTGCGTGATGTGTGCTACAGAGGACATCATGTGGGAGTCCTTCTCCTTCTCTCAGCTGCTCCCTTTAGCGGACACCATAGGGCAGGGGTCTCAAACCCGCGGCCCGGGGACCAGTTGCAGCCCACGTCACTCCTACTTGCAGCTTGTATATTGACGTGAAGAAATGCAGTTTGGGCAGTGAAGTGACTTTTTTTGTTAGGGAGGATTTGTTTGTTGTTGAGTGCAATGTTAAAATAAGTGATTTCATATGAAGGCAGCGTGAGCAGAAAGCACAAACATGCTGGGGGATTGGCTGTTAGTTCAGTGAGCGAGTCAAAATCTCACGTGTACACTAATGTCTGCATTTTGATTTTGTTAAACACAATGACAGCAGAAGTGCTGCCACGTGTGTGGCCACACAGCACCAATGTGTTTATTTGGTAGTTCAATGAAAGGCTTCAGTTAGTTACAAGTGAGAAAAAAGCATGTTCACATTGGCAGTTTTGTCTTGTTAAACAATATTTGAAATTTTAAAAAACACACAAAATGCTACATTTTTGGAAATATTTGTGGGTGTTTTCTTGCTTGTTTTTTGTACCCCTTGAACACTAAAGTGGCCCTCCAATGAGATGACAGCGGCAGCAGCGGCCCACAGCTCATTCAAGTTTGAGACCCCTGCCATCTGCCTGTTTCATCCTTTTTAGTCACACCAACCCTCTGCATGTGCTCCTTAACTACATCCATGAACCTCCTCTGAGGTCTTTTCCCGCCTTCCTACCTGGCATCGCTGTCTTCATCATTCTTTGTTCACTACATCCACTCTGCCTTCTCTGCACATGTCCGAACCATTTCAACCTTAACTCTCTAATATTGCCTCCAAATCACTCAACCTGAGCTAATGTTCTCATTTGTAGCCCACTCTGGTCAGTCTGAGTGAAAATCTTCCAATCCACCACTTCCAGCTGTGCCTCCTACTTTTTTGTTGGTTGGTTGGTTGTTAGTGCCACCATCTACAATCCAGCATCTTGTAGACCTGCTAACCAGGATGTTTTACCAGTCAGTGGTTGCTGGAGTACTGTTCTATGCTGTGGTGTGCTGGGGGAGCAGCACAGCAAAGAAGGACTCATCCAGGCTGGAAAAACTGATCAGGAAGGCTGGCTCTGTGGTCGGCATGAAGCTGGACACTCTGGTGACAGTGGCAGAGAAAAGGACACTAAAGAAACTGCTGGACATTATGGACAATGCTGGGCATCCTCTGCACACGGCCATAAACAACCAGAAGAGTCTGTTCAGTGACAGGTTGCTTCTCCCAAAGTCAAGGACCAACAGACTTAAAAACTCCTTTGTCCCACACGCCATCAGATGTTTAACTCCTCTCTGGAGGGGAGAGGGAGGGGAGACAGGGGGACAAAGGAGGGGGGGACAACTAAGCTGTAGTGCCTCTTCACTGTGCAATACTTTTTGTGCAATACTTTTTGTTAATAGTCAACGGTGCAATAGACCTCAATACTTGAAATGTGCAATTCACTTGTATTTTTATTTTTATTCCTATTTATTCTATTTCTTCATATATTTTATTTATATATGTCTCTGTATTTATATATGTGTGTGTATATATATATAATATTCTGTAACTCTATAACTTCTGTAACTTAAAACCGAATTTCTCAGAGGAACCCACCCGAGGGATTAATAAAGTTTTATCTTATCTTATCTTGCCCAGTCATAAATCACCCCTGACACTCACTCCACTCTGCCTGCACTCTCTTCTTCACCTCTCTTGGCCTCTGTCAGTTGTTTTGAATGGTTGACCCCAGGTACTCGTCTGGTTTCACTGGCTGTACTTGCAGCCAGTGTTGTGAAGGTTACTTTTAAAATGTATTCCATTACAGATTACAGATTACATGTCCCAAAATGTATTCTGTAACGTATTCCGTTACGTTACTCAATGAGAGTAACGTATTCTGAATACTTTGGATTACTTAATATATTATCATGCTGTTTACAACTACATGAATGTACTATTGCTGTGATTTATTACTGTTACTGAAGGTCCGCGGCTCCGAACCGTAGTAAAGGGACCTCTGGCTAATACGGTGGGTTCGTGTCGGGTTCGTAGCTGAAAACTAGCTTTACTTTGTTGTCTGGGTCAACTTTGCTAGCAGAGACAGAGAGAGGCGTTGAAAGGCTGCTCCAACAGAACTTATTGTTTCAGAGGAAAACACGAACACGGTGTACAGTCGAGTCTTAATAGCTTACTTACAGCTGGGCTCGTCAGGCTCTCTTCTTGGCTGCAGTGGTTATTATTATATTTACATGCTTCCAGCTCCCGTTTCTGCTCGATGACAGCTCGTACTTTTCCTTTTTCTCCCTCCCTCGCTCACAGACACATAACGGGTATGGCAGTCCATTCTCCCTGCAGCACGGACTACACTGCCCATGATGCTACATTCTTTAGAGCTATACCGGTAGCATTCTGCCTGTTAGCTTAGCACAACAACAACAAAAAGAGCGTCACCCTGTAACCATGGCAACCGCCTGGAACAACAGAACGTAGCTGTCAAACAAACCCAAACAGTCCTGACCCACCACAATATGAAACAGGGAAGTACCGCCGTGTAATCCATTTATTTCAACAAAGTAACTGTATTCTAAATACCAGCTTTTTAAACGGTAACTGTAACGGAATACAGTTACTCATATTTTGTATTTTAAATACGTAACGGCGGTACATGTATTCAGTTACTCCCCAACACTGACTTGCAGCTTTGCTGTTACACCTCTCTCCCTCTCATTCACACACATTTATTCAGTCTTACTAGTATTGTGCTTCTTAAGGACTTTGTTTTTTCTTTGCCCCTGTCTCTGCAGTATGTATGTATCAAATAAAAGAAACATCCACCTGGGTTATTTTCCATGCCTCACCCCCTTTACTAACACTTTGAATGACAGAAGCTTTTGGCTCCGCCTTCGCTACAGTCGCAGAGGGCTTATAAACCAGGCTCAGGTTGAGCACAGCTTCACCCACACAGCGGACACTATTTCTCACTGAGGCTACGCACAGGACCGAGTCATGGAAAAAGATGGAAGACCCAACTGGGACAGCCCCATGCAATTTGTGCTGGCGTGTGTATCATATGCAGTCGGACTGGGAAACGTGTGGCGGTTTCCATACCTCTGTCAGTTACACGGTGGAGGTAAGTCCGTGTGACCCTCTTACACTAAGTCATGAGCAGCACTTTCTTGTGCCTCTGAGTGCGGAGGGAGGTTACCAGGTTTGCGGAGATTATGTCTGATCCGCACAGAGTGTATTTGATTTGAAATGAAAAATCCCAACACACTCTCTCTCTCTTCAAAGATTCAATGGAATCCGTTATGTACAACATTCAGTGATGTTGTACATAACGGTTTTCACTCAGCTCAGCTGTTAACGACAGTTACTACAGTCATGTGTCATGTAAACGTCCGTTTATAATTGTCTCAATACCATTGATTGAATTGTAAGTAAGTAACTTAATATTCTTTAATTGGTGTGAAGAGTTGTTGATTAAGATGTTATCAAAGGGGGCGGGGCGTTCTCGTGGTAAATTTCCTGTGGAATCCATATCGGACTATTGTCAGCTGTCTCACTGCTGAAAACAATAATAAAAGTAGATGACGGTCATTAAGCGTTTGGAGCGAAAAGCAAATAATAATAATCAGAAGTCGACTTGTTTAAACAGACCCCGTTTAAGTGATGAGAGTGCGCAATTTAAAGACGAACTAAAATAAACGCAGCGCAAGCATTCAGACATTTAAAAAAAAAAAATGTTTTCGCTTCTTCCCTGGAAATGTTTCCAACATATGGCACTTTGTGCCGGGTGTGTTTGTCCCGATGTTTCTCTCTGACTCTGTGCGTCACCCTTCATTTACTGTGTGGATGTGGAATTTTTCAGCGTACTAATACCTACGACAGTACTGTGTCGACCGACACCATAACACTTTTTGTCTTGACAACAAATCACCTTTGTGAGTGCAATTAGAAACTCAGCACACTGTGAGTTGCAGAAGGAACAACGTGAAAAGATGTTTCACACATACAAGGTTGACCACAGCCAAACACAGATAGATGGTCTTCTGCCAAGTAGGGGGACTGGTGCCAGTTGGGTCAGGGGTTTGTTGGCACACTGTAATTCTCCAAACAGAAGGGTACCACCATAAAAATGTTATTTGGAAATGCTTGTCTTCAGCCACTTACGCAAAACACCTGAAGGTCACAAGAGTATCAGGTGAGGACACAGACAGGGGGAAAAGAGTGGAAACCAAGTTTATAACAAAATGCATTGATTTTATTTGGGGTCATTTTTGACCCCACTTGTGGAAGAGTGTAGGTAGGTATTGGTAGATTGTGCATCCAAGGGTTAATATGGCTCCTATCAGCTTAGAAAGTGTGCTTCTGGTTTACACTCATGGGATTCTTAAAATGCTATGGTTGCATATTTTTATAATTATTTATAATTGTGGTGATGTTTATATAGCAAATTTGTCCACTGTATAACACCTGTACTGTATTCACCCTTCATGCTTTCAGGGGGGTTCCTAATCCCGTATCTCATCATGTTGCTTTTGGAGGGGTTGCCCTTATTCTACATGGAGCTCGCCATTGGTCAGAAGATGCGTTTAGGTAGCATCAGGGCATGGACTTCGATAAGCCCGTATTTGGGAGGATTGGGTAAGTGTCTGATTAAAAGGAAGTCACAATGCATTTACCGCACACTTTTAGCTACACTTTTGGAAAACTAGAGGTGTTATAAAGGAGTACCAAGGAGAGCCTTTCTCAAACAGTAAGCAGTTTAAATGTTGCATTAGAAGAAGCTAAAAAGGAGTCTGTGCAAAGGAGCTACAGACAGAACTTTGTAGAGTGCTGTGAATGAAAAACACCTGGACTTTGTTTAAGTTTTAATCTTTCAAATGAACAGTTTAATTTTATGTAGACAATTTGATTTCATTTTATTTATATAGCGCCAAATTACAATAACAGTTGCCTCAAGGCGCTTTATATGCAGGTACCCTACAATAGCACAGCAGGTATAGTAACAAGTGTCAATGTGAGATTGGTGATTTGATTTGCTGTTCTTCTCTGTTTTAGGGCTTGCTAGCCTTGTGACATCCATGTATCTCTGTCTCTATTACAACGTCATCATTGCATGGAGTTTCTGGTACCTCTTTCATTCATTTCAAGTGAGCTGCTAATTTTCAAGCTACTGCAGTTTTTTCAAACACATGCTACATTGTTGTAGCTCATTTGCATGTAACACATCTCTGCTGCTCTTCATGTTTATGTCAATTGCAGTCAGTCCTGCCCTGGTCAGTATGCCCCATAAATTCAAACCGAACGGGACCTACAGAGGAGTGTGAGGTGGCTACACCCACCCAATATTTCTTCTACAGGGAAACACTGAACATCTCTTCTTCTATTGAAGAGAATGGAGGCATTCATACAGGACAGGCACTGTGTCTCGTGCTTGCCTGGGCAATAACCTACCTGTTCATTGTGCGAGGAGTAAAGTCAACAGGAAAGGTAAGGAGACTCATGAGTTTGTGTGATATGAGCACAACAATCGCCATCATGAAAATGCTACTTCATAAATTTTGATGCCAAGTAACATATCCCGAAATGCATTGTCACATAATTAAATGGTAAACAAACCAGTTCTTATATACTGCTTTTCAACTCTGCCTGAGCACTCACAGTGCTTTATACAATATAACAAGTTAACAGTATAAATCTTAGGCTGCAGACCCACAGAATGACAAAATTCCCAATCCTAATGAGGACATATATCTTTTTTTTAAAAAGTCATATCAACACAAAACCAAAAACAAGGAGCACAAAGCTGAAAACCACTCAAGGCAGTCCTACATATTTGTTTAATATGTGCGTTGAAGGACATGTCCTGGTCAAAAATGACTCCAAGGTTCCTCACAGCGTTACTGGAGGCCAAGGTAATGCCATCCAGAGGAAGAATCTGGTTAGATACCATATTTCTAAGATTTTCAGGGTACAAGTACAATAACCTCAGTTTTATCTGAATTAAGAAGCAGAAAGTTAGCGGCCATCCAGGTCTTTATGTCTTTAAGACATTCCTGCAGTTTAACTCATTGGTGTGTGTTATCTGGCTTCATGGACAGATAGAGCTGGGTGTCATCTGCATAGCAGTGTAAATGTATGCTATGTCTTCTGATGATGCTGCCTAAGGGAAGCATGTATAATGTAAACAGAATTGGTCCTAGCACTGAACCCTGTGGAACTCCATAATTGACCTCAGTGTGTGAAGAGGACTCTCCATTTACAGTAACATTAGATGAGTCCACTGTCAGAGGCCATAAGAAGATCATTTGTAACCTTCACTAAAGCTGTTTCTGTGCTGTGGTGAGCTCTGAAACCTGACTGAAACTCTTCAAATAAACCATTTGTCTTTTAAAATCACTCTTTCAAGATTTTTTTGAGATAAAAGGAAGGTTGGAGATTGGCCTATAATTGGCTAAGACTGATGGGTCAAGTGATGGATTCTTAAGTAACCGTAACAGTTAACTGTTTTAAGTTTATTAACAGTAGTATAAAAAGTGCCAGTACAGAATGTTCCATCTGTGAGATGGTTATGAGTAATTAGTTCTCTCAGTTCACTGTACTTAATATGAATCTAGCACAGTTCTTTGCGGTGTGGTGGAAGTGGAGATGTTCCTAGATATGGACCAACAGCAGCAACTGTGTGATGTTATGTCAATATCCACCAAAATCTCTGAGCAATATTAACAAGCCTTCTATACCACACAGCATATGGGGTATAACCCATTAGTAGCAATGTGTACCTAATGGGTGATTTGGTGAATGTAATTTACAAATATTTAAACCAGCAGACCCTAGTGCCTAACTAAAAAAATACTGTAACACAAAGTTACCAAGTTATGATAAAATTCATTAACATTCCATCATCACACTTACACATTTGAACTTTTC
Organism: Neolamprologus brichardi; assembly: GCF_056152115.1. Classification (NCBI taxonomy): domain Eukaryota; kingdom Metazoa; phylum Chordata; class Actinopteri; order Cichliformes; family Cichlidae; genus Neolamprologus; species Neolamprologus brichardi. The sequence continues at coordinate 421,338 of NW_028270135.1, forward strand.
TATGATTGTGCTGGTTGGCTTCTACAGGTGGTGTACTTCACAGCTACATTTCCTTATCTGGTCCTGTTTATCTACTTGATTCGGGGTGTGACTCTTCATGGTGCCATCAATGGCCTCAAATACATGTTCACACCCAAGGTAAGAGTGTCTAGGAAATGTGCTACGCAGATAAGACTCTTCAGGTTTCATACTTAGAGTGGTTTATCTTTTATGTGTATGTACATTTGTCTGCTTTTAGATGGCTGAACTTGCCAATCCTAGAGCGTGGATCAATGCGGCCACTCAGATCTTTTTCTCCCTCGGTTTGGGTTTTGGCTCACTAATAGCCTTTGCTAGCTACAACCAGTACAACAACAACTTTCAGAACCAGGCCATCGTTGTCTCACTTATCAACAGTGGAACCTCTATCTTTGCCAGCATCGTCACCTTCGCCATCTATGGCTTTAAGGCTACTCTCAACTACGAGAACTGCCTGGACAGGTATGTATGTTTTGTGCTAATGCAGGGTTCCCGCTACACATGCAAGCATGCCTGTAAATTTACAGGTGTGTCCCTATAGGCGTGATATATTATACGGTTCAACGAGTAATTACAAATCCAGGCATGTGTACTTCAATTTCCAAAATTCAGAATATCACACATGCTTTGTAACATACTGTTATACTAGCTCATTTTTAAAGAGGCTCTTTGTGGCCTCAAATCCAACTGAGTAACTTAAAAAATACCACAAACTTTATCTTTGAACCAGTATTTTATATGTCAAAACAGCCAAATTTGCATGTTGTGATATGATGTTACAATTATAAGATCAGGATTGTAACAGTGTAAAACACTGGCATGGAAAATGACTTGTAAATGACTTCTGGTTAACAATACAAGCTGCAAACGACAATATTTAAGGCAGAGTGAGTAAACTATTGGCCTTAATTGGCATCAAAATATCTTGAATAAATCTTTTTTCTCATCTTAGAGAAAATAAGACATGGGGATTTTTTTTCTGTTATGATATTTGTGAAAATAACGTGTGTCAGCTATTATTTTTAAACCATTCACCAAGCTAATCCCATATCAGTACTATCCACATCAGCACAGTAAGGTCAGCAACATTTATGTCTTGTGCAGGAAAAGTTTTAAATTCAGCATAATTCAGCATTCCCGGACCATGAAACTGCAAACGCATTTGTATGGAGGTCAAACAAGGCCGTCTACATCAGCTTTTTGGACTAGCCGTGCACATTACATTAGCTTGTTGGAGATAATACCACAGACGAGTTTGTTTTAAGGTTATAAAAAAAATCAAAACTGCTGGTGCCCCAATCCCGGAAGCATTTGAGGTTTTAGTTTTGTTTTTCTTGGGTTTTCTTTTCCTTCAGAGTGGTTTTAAATACGTCATAGAAGTCTTAAATCTGACTGACTTTGATGAAATAAACCAAAACAAAACAAACAGTATAAGTGAGCGTAGAGATACATATAAATCTGTTTGGTTTGTTTTTTCACTTGGACCCTAGACTACAGTTTAAACATAGCTCTGGCCTGTGGGCATTAACTGGGTAACATTAGCCACATTAGCCATTAGCCAAACACAATGGATTTTCCTATTGTTGTGGGGACATTGCATCAAAATAAAAGTAATCCACTGGGTCTTCAGTTCCTCAGATGCCGGGAGTGCGTGAAGACGTCTGTGTTTGCGCTCGCAGCCAACAACTGAACATTTGGTGAGTTTTGTTTGTCGCTGAGACATTTTAGCGTTAGCTAGCTAAAGCGACTCTAGCAAGAAGTTAATAGCAGTCGGTGATGCAGCTGCTCAGGGATGGAGAGTGGGTCCTGGTTGGCCATGCTAGGGCAATGTCTGAGACCAGTGGCTGCAAAGTTGTGAGATCACAAGCTTATGGGAGAGCAGCAAGGGCTCTAAATGAACAGTGTTTATTGCTGTCATCTTAACATCTTCATGCAAGTGCTTCTACAATGACACGTATTAGTGCTTTTACATGGAAACCATTTTTAAAAAGTCTTCTGTAGGATCAAGGTGAGGTGGTACAAACACATCAATCGTTCAACCAGGACGCTCGAGTAATGCCTGGACCAGTTGTTTGGGACCATTGTAAAACTGCGGTTTAGTCATTGTTTGGTTAGGTTGATGAACCGAAACTACTTGGTTATGTTTAGTTTTAGAGGTTAGCATAAGGCTTGGAGAACAAAAACTACCCGGTGAGGATGAGGAAAGAGTATGGTTTTGATTCTGTTACATTATTAACAAAGTTACAGACGAGCTCAACAAAACCTATCTGAAAATGACGACACCAGTGTACATTTTGCACTTCTCCAATAAAGATTACATTGAAATGAAGCTGTATGTTGTGATAACAGCTGACACCATGTTCATCGAGAGAATAGTCTGTCACTGTATTCTGAAAACAGGCTGTGTGCATTTCTCTGTCAGTTGAGTAATGCGGTACTTTAACAACATAGCATGTTGCTTTGCTTTATCACTGAAAAGAAAAACACAGAAATGTTCTTTCTTTTGCACAATAGGACTTTGGACCTTGAATCTGGTATACAGAACGTGTCCAGTGTTAGATCACTTAACAACAAGACGTAACAACTCTGAACAAATATGTGTGTTGTGGTGTGGTGGGGGGTTGGGTGGATGGGAGGGATTGGAGTTGATAGTAGTTGGGGGTTAGTGGTGGGGGGCTGGTATGTGGTAGGGGTCAAAGTACCATCCACATGAATGCCAAAACCCAACAGAACATTGTATTTCATAAGTGTCATTCACTACACCTGCCAGTGGTTGGCAGCAAAACATGAAGTGAATAAATGCAATGATTTTACAAAAGTAATACAAAAAAGTAAGAACGAAATGGTTGTTTTTTGCAGTTGAAACAACTAAGAACAAAAACAGTTAAAACTGTCTCTTATCTGCCCCAAAAACATGGACTGTAAACTTAGTTCAGTATCACATCAGTTCCCAGTCTAATGAAGGAAACACTTTGTGAAATACGTCTAAGTTCAACAGGTTGCAAAATGGCCTGTGCAATCATTGTTGAAGGTTGGGGTTAATTTGTGCTCCTTTTTCTTCGTTTTCAGAATGCGCATTCTGCTGCTAAATACCTTCGATCTAGCAGAAGACGCCATCAGCAGGGACAGCGTTCTCGAGTGGACTGAGAAGCTGAACACAACATATCCAGAGCAGTTTGCCCAAATTGCTGACAAAGTAAGAGAGGGAGAGTGCAACCTGGAAAAGGAACTAGACACAGTGAGTTACACTCATCTACATACAGTAACCACACAGGAAACACTATTCAGTTATAAAATAATGGAAAGTTGGAAGTTATTTAAATCGGGAAGAAAAAGAGAAACAATAAATGATCAACGTTTGTCACCCAGAGTCTGATCGTACAGTTAGGTCCATACGCTTCTGGACCATGACACAATTTCTGTCATTTGGCCTCTGTACACTACCCCGGTATATTTTAAATAAAACAGTGACGATGTGATTGACATGCACATACCACTGCAATTTAAAAAAGCTTAAGATCATGAGCTGTTCCTTTTGTCTGTCCAAGAACAGTGCACGCTTTTTAGATGTTTTCTGACAATCTAATCAGCCCTTTCTGTTTTGAGGGTAACCACTACCGTATTTTACACACTATAAGGCGCACGTAAAATCCTTTAATCTTCTCAAAAATTGACAGTGTGCCTTATGTATGAATTCTGGTTGTGCTTACTGACCTCAAACCGATTTTATGTGGTACATGGCGCTCAAAAATCTGTCAAAAATGTTTTGGTACAACTTTGCTAAGCTATAAAGCCGCAGCGCTTCATGGATTGTTGGAGCATTAAGGCTGCCGTAGTCAGGAGCCTCACGGTGTAATCTGGTTCCTAAACTCCGTCTGCTTCAGGTCCCAAAGTCAAACGAACACTGCAGCATCACTGAGAGTAAAAAACTGTCTAAATTCTTTCATCTTTAATAAAATGATCAGTGTTGCTGCTTTACCAGGTGTAACAATTAAGTTTAACATCCAGGCATCCATGAAAACAGAATTTATTAAAAGGATGAACACTAACTTTTTTCCACTCGATAAAAGTTAACGTGAGGGTTCCTGATGGTTAGAGACAAATGCAGTTGCATGGCAGGATGCTGTAAACGGACCAAACTTCAGTCAGGAGAACAACTGAGATAATCCATCCACAATATGGTAAATGGCCTGCATTTGTATAGCGCTTTACTCAGTCCCTAAGGCCCCCAAAGCGCTTTACACTACATTCACCCATTCACACACACTGGTGATGGCAGCTACATTGTAGCCACAGCTGCCCAGGGGCGCACTGACAGAGGCGAGGCTGCCGGACACTGGCGCCACCGGGCCCTCTGACCACCACCAGTAGGCAAACATGGGGTTAGTATCTTGCCCAAGGATATTTGGCATGTAGCCTGGGATCGAACCACCACCTGAGCTACAGCCAATAACAATACGAGGTTAGTCATTAATATACTGCAACAACATGGGAATAGAGCCGCTGGAGAGGATTCAACATTAATGAATCAGTGGTAGGGAAGTGGAGGAAGCAAGAAGAATGAGCTGAGGAAAGTTCGACTTATCTGACTGTTTTGTTTACCTCAATGCGCTGTATAATCCGGTGCACCTTATGGTTGAAAAATACGGTAGTTTGCACTTTCCTATAAAGCCTCTGTACATGCATTGATAAAGGTAACCAGGTGTACCAGATTGTTTTTGCCGTCTCTCTTACAGTTTTATTTTAGTTCTTCATCTCAATGATCTCCTCCTTCACTTTGGAGTTCAAATTAAATCAAATAAAATTTGTTGTTGCGAGGTACTAACTAAACTACAAAAACACTATGCACCCTCTAGTGTCCAGACGTGGAATAGCATTTTAATACCTGAAACTGCCACAGTCCAACAAGAACGTTTAAATGACAGGTTAACAAATACAAACATAAACAAACAAACAAAAAACTTTAGGGTTGGCAGTTTTTCTCTGTTTGTTTTCAATGCCGTGTTTTAACAGACAGCTATTTGTTGTGTTATTGTAGACTTGGTCTCTCTGTGATATTATATCACTTCCTGTTCCTGTTACAACACACAGTGGTTTTTTGTGTAGCTCATTTAATTAAAAACCTGTAGCTAATGACTAAAACTTGTGCTGCCTGTCTGTACAACCCGATATCAAACACCCCGACCCACAGTGCCCATTTCACGCTTTGCCTCCAAAACGTAAAATCTACACGTTGCATTAAGTTGCAATAAGCTGCAGGACCAGCAGAGGGAAATATCTGATTTCAAGCCAACATAAAAATAATCACAGGAAAGCGTTTAAACAATATTAACACATTCGCATGTATATCCATATTAGCCGCTTAATCGGGACAATGCTGGGAGCCTGCGATGCACTTTGTATGTTACGATTTTGTGGCTTTAAATATATTTTCTCCCCCTGCTGGTAATGCAATTTCTGCATGCAGTAATGCAACTCATGCATGTTTGTCTCTCTCACGTTTTAGAGAGGCAAAGTGTGAAGTGGACATGGTGGGCCGGTTACACATTTTGCTATGATACTGGGTTGGTACATATTTACACTCCACCCTGGCTGAATTGTAAAATATTATTACTTTTAGGTTAAAAATATTTACTATATTACCAAAAACTTTAAAAACACCTCAGTACACTGTATTTTTGGAAAACTGTGCATAATATTTCTGCAGGAAATATGTTCCCCATCAGTATATGATACAATACATCATCTGCATTTTCACAGACATGAAACCTCTTTACTGTAATTATAATTATTGAGATAAGGCATGTGCATCCATTTATAGGTATTTTATAAGAATGATCTCTGTGAAGCGTGTCTGTATGAATAATACTTCACAAAGAGACATTTTGAAGTCATTTTATTTGACATATGAATGTAAAACACTGACACTGAATTCAGTTTCTATTTCAACTATAAACTCCCGTTATTTTTGTTTCAGGCAGTAGAGGGGACAGGCCTGGCCTTCATAGTGTACAGTGAGGCCATTAAGAACATGCCTTTGCCCCAGCTGTGGTCTGTACTGTACTTCTTCATGCTCCTGCTGTTAGGAATGGGCAGCATGTTGGGAAACGTTACAGCCATCATCACCCCGTTACGTGATTTCAAGATTATGTCCCGCATGAGCAACGAGTTGTTCAGTGGTAAGATCCGTACTGATGTTGGTGGAGAAGGTCTTTGTATTCTCACTGAACCACACTTTTCCTGTCTGTCTGGTTGGGTTACAAACACACTGACTGTGGTAAAGATCAGCATTTATGTTTATTGCAGCTTATAAAACTAGTTTTCAGCTGAGTGCACAAAGTTAAATAGAATTCAAAGTACTTGTGATGCTCCTACTTCTTACGACAGGCCGTGCAGATATTATCAAAGTGATTCTTTATGGTCCTACCATTCTAAGCAGGCAGATGTCTAGGAATACCAGGAGCTTTACGGTGTGTGAGAATTTGGCTTTTAGTAAAAAGAGCTTTGAGTGTTCAGAACAGACTTTATAATAGTTGGTGTGTGAAGCAGACACACACACAGCTTCATTGCTGGGATGCCAGAAATACTAAACTAAACTAAACACAGGGAGTAACACACAGCTCGGAGGAAGAGGACGGTGGGAGACGCAGACGTAAATATGCACGAGGGCACAAACCACAGGAGGGACACAGCTGATCTAACTAAGGAGACGGGGGTATACAGAGCATTTGTGCATTTACAGTACACATTTAGCTGCAATAACCAAACGGGACCTTCATAATTGGTAACGGGCGCAAAGGTTATCCAGCTGACACTCCCCATCGCTGCACATCCTCCCAGATGCTCGGCCAATAGAATCAGGTCATGATTCGATTCCAGAGTTTTATCATATCCCATGGGCGACCGTGGCTCAGGGTTGGGAAGCGCATCTGTAACCGGAAGGTTGCCGGTTCGATCTCCGGGCTCTCTGTCCTGGTCGTTGTGTCCTTGGGCAAGACACTTCACCTGCCGCCTACTGGTGTTGGCCAGAGGGGCCGATGGCGCGATATGGCAGCCTCGCTTCTGTCAGTCTGCCCCAGGGCAGCTGTGGCTACAACTGTAGCTGCCTCCACCAGTGTGTGAATGTGAGAGTGAATGAAGCCTTGAAAAGTGCTTTATAGATCCAATCTATTATTATTATTATGTGAGCAGCCGAAATGATTTTTCGGGTGGCTCGTTACAGCCGTGTTTGTGTTTTTTCCACCAGCTTTTCAACACTTGAAACTGGTTGTGTTCTTCTGGTGTCTCAGTCACTCGACACAATCTGTCTCCAATGAACACAGAGTGCGTTACTGTTACATCAGGACACACTGTTTGACCATCAGTTTTCATGACTTGGTCAAAGGCTGAGTGTAGGGTGTTATTATGACACTGCTGCGGTGGAAAATCTATTGGAACCAACATGATCTCTTGTGAAGGCCCTGCTACGTCCCCCAGAATCAGTGTCCCCACACCATAGCTGAGTGCAGCAGAGACACCGCATGCCTCTCCCAGCTGTGAATGCACCACTGCGCACTGCCCCATTAACTTACTGAACCTGAGCCAGTCCGTTCCATAGCGAGATGCCGAGACACAACAAAACATTATTGGAGAAAAATGGTGGTGCTGGGACTCTTGGGGCCCTCTGGGGCCAGGACCAGCCAACCTCCTGCCACTGGCTAAACAGTCATGGCAACCTCAAGGCTGGCCTGCCAGTGACTGCAGACCCACTCCGCTGTTGCCAGGAGCTCCTCCACGAATCATTGTGGGAACACCGTGTTCAGCAGCAGCTCCTGGTACAGGGCCAGGCTGCAGCCACCTGACCAGGATGTGTCCTTCAGTGTGCATATTAAACCAATATGTAGGACTGCTTTCTGCCATTTGTGCAACATCTCTAAAATTAGAAATATCCTGTCTCACAGTGATGCTTAAAATTTAGTTCATGCATGTATTACTTCCAGGCTGGACGACTGTAATTCATTATTATCAGGAAGTCCTAAAAACTCCCTGAAAAGCCTTCAGTTAATCCAAAATGCTGCAGCAAGAGTCCTGACAGGGACTAGAAAGAGAGAGCAGATTTCTCCTGTTTTGGCTTCCTGTTAAATCCAGAATTCTGAAAAAAATAAGCCCTAATCCTCTTCCGTGTAATGCAGCTCATTGTGACTGGTGTTGTAGTTTGGTGCACCAGTGACTGAGGTGTGAGCTTTTCTTGCAGGTTTGGTGTGTGTGTTTTGCCTGCTGCTGGGCCTGGGCTTCACCACCACCTCAGGGAATTACTGGTTTACCATATTCAACGACTACGCAGCCTCTTTCTCTTTGCTGTTCATCGTCCTCATTGAGGTCGTAGCTGTTAGTTACATCTATGGAATTAAGAGGTATGTGCTGTCATTGTGATTGTTTCCACATTTGTTACTGTAGATTAAAACCTTTTTGTTCTGGCTATAAATAATGTACTACTACTCTACTGCTGTAAAATTCAATAATCGATGCGAACATGTTTTCTACTCTCTTTAGGTTTGAAAAAGACATAGAAGACATGCTTGGTCATCGTCCCAACTGGTACTTGAAAATCATGTGGGCAGTAACCAGTCCCTTGCTCCTTATTGGCCTCTTTATATTTTTCATCATTAACTACATCCAAGGAGGGGCACCCACTTACCAAGCATGGAATAAAGAGCTGGTGAGTTCTGGTTTCAATATTCGTGTAGACATTTTTTCTTTCTCCTCAACAGACAGTATGGATTATCATTATTGAAGGTTTGTGTTAGGTCGTGTTTAACAAAGTCTCCTGTGATACCGTGCACTCCAAAAAGGAAATGAGTGGAAAAGTCTGGTGGAAAATGGCAAAAAAGATGGCGTAGTGCACTATTAAATAGGATCGTTTCAATTTAAATGATGCTGTGAATCGACGACTTCCAAGTAGCTCAACAACTCAAGAAGCAAAAGTAAAGGAAATGTTTTTTTCATTAGCTCATCCAGCCAAAGGACCAAAGTCCGTCTGCCATCCAACAAGGATCTGTACTCCTCCTACAGTATTGATCTGAAGTTTTAAATTGCACATAATTATCATGTAATAGTTTTTTTTACCCAAACTGTGCTCAAGATCAAGATTTGTTGCTTCATGAGCAAGAATGAATCGCTCTCAGGAGCTCCATGAATTCCAGTGTGAAGTATTCCACAGTGAACTGTTTGTGCGACTGGGAATGGGAGCAGCGTAACCACCAAGTGGTAGGCCACATAAAATCACAAAGCAGATGCTGAGGTGCAAAGGCTGCCATCTTTCTGCAAAGTCAATCTCTACAGACCTCCAGATATCCCATAACCTTCAGACTAACTCAAGAACATTGCACAGAGAGATTCATGGAAGGAGTTTCCATTTGGGCGATCGTGGCTCAAGAGTTTGGAGTTCGTCTTGTAATCGGAAGGTTGCCGGTTCGAGCCCCGGTCACCTACCGCCTACTGGTGATGGTCAGAGGGGCCGATGGCGCGATATGGCAGCCTCGCTTCTGTCAGTCTGCCCCAGGGCAGCTGTGGCTACAACTGTAGCTGCCTCCACCAGTGTGTGAATGTGAGAGTGGTATTGTAAAGTGCTTTGAGGGGTCTCGAAAAGCGCTATATAAATGCAATCTATTATTATTATTATTTCCACGGCCGAGCAGCTGCATCCAAGCGCAGTGCAAAGTGTCTGAAGCAGTGATCTCAAAGCTTGCTGAGTGTCTGGCAATCCAATGGACCAGTCTGTTTTGGTGGTTATTAGGAGAAAGGTACTGTGTAACGTCTGGGTGGGGCAGTTTATGGTGTGGGGGTGTTTCCCAGGAGCTGGGCTCGGCCATTAGTTCCTGCAAAATTCCATTGATGCTTCAGCATACCAAGACAGTTTGGACAATTTTATGGCAACAGTTTGGGGATGTTCAATGAAGAACAAGTATCTATCTTTTCATTTATTTATTTATAAAGCACATTTAATAACAAAAAAGAGTTGACCAAAGTGCTGTACAACGTAACAATTAAACAATAACATAAATATCATCACACAGGTGGGAAAATTTGAATAAAAAAATTGGTAACTCTCATGCAGTATAGCAGTGGTTCCCAAACTTCTTTTTGTTAGGCCCTCCTTTGTTTTACAAGACAATCTTTAGGCTCTAGAGGGCGTGCAAAGCTGCAAAAGGTCAGACAAATAGTTTGTTGCTTGGCCATTTAGCACTTTATAAGTCAAAAGATTTTAAAATTTAATCCTAAATCGCACCGATGAAGAGAGGCAAGCGCCACGGTGATATGTTGTCTCCTTACACGGGTCAAGAGGCCGGCTGCAGCGTTGTGTACGAGTTGAAGCCGTGGCAGACTGGACTGACACCAGCGTATAGCGAATTAATCTGGGGCATAAAAGTTACAGCTTGGTCCAAAAATAATTCAGTTTTGTCTCATTAAAGGTAAAACAATTTGAGACCATCCAGGTTTTACCTTTGTCAAGGCATTTGAATAAAGATTCCATGGGAGTGGAGGTGTTTCTAATATCCGAAGATAAATCTGGATGTCGTGAGAGTGAAAGCAGATATTATGCTTCCTAAAAATTAGGCCTGGGGGAGCATTTAGACTGAAAAGGGAATTGGGCCTAATACGCAACCCTGCGGGACACCACAAGTAAATGGAGCTGTGGAGGATGTAAAATAATCCTCTCCGAGAGGAAGGACCTAAACCATTCCAAAGGCATACCTTTGATATCACATTGCTCCAATCGCAAGATCAGATTACTGTGGTCAACGGTATCAAAGGCTGCAGTTAAATCTAGAAGCAGGAGCACAGCTGAGTCACCTGAATCGGTGATTAATAAAATGTTATTAACAATTTTTAGTACTTTTTGTTTGTGTGTGCTGTGGTAGGTTTTGAAGCCCGACTGGAATTTCTCAAAAATATTATGACTGGTACAGACAAACGAGATTTGCTAAACTTTCTGAAGAGTTGTTGATGCTCCTCAGACTGAAGCAAATCTATCATTCAAGAGTTTGAATTCCACCAAAATCCTAGTCAGACAGAATTCTTGGAAGCACGGAGATATTTTGATATAGGGAAGGGAGTTTGATGCCATCCCTGTACACAGAGATCAAACTGAAAATTAGCAGTCAAAAAAGTATAATTAAATGAATCAGAAACAGGAAAAACACCCTTCTGACACGATGTTAGTGATGACATTGGATACTACTTTGGCAGAGTTGGCTGGAGTGTAAATGAGTAATCCAGTGTAACAGCAAACTGTCATATCATCTTATTTTATTCTACAATTTTATTTATAACGTGTTGGGATTTGGACACGTGATATTATTGTACAAGCAGAACACACACAAACTGAACATCAGTGATGACATTTTTATTTAGCCATACCTTTCACATAGTTATGAGTCTTTACCAAGATTAGGATCTGGATATGTTTGCAGCTGCACCGCTCTACAGACTGATGCCGTTACAATCAGAAAGCAAAGTAAATATTGTGAGTTGATAGCAAAAGTTTCTGCTAATGGTGAACTGTATGTGTGGCTTCCCAGGGTGCATCAGTAGTGACGGAGTACCCCGTCTTTGGTCAGGTCTTCATCGCGCTGCTGCTGGTGTCGTCAATCAGCTGTGTTCCCCTCACAGCTCTGTATGCCTTCTGCAGGAAGAGGAAAGATCGAGCCTATGAAAATCGTCCATCTGTTGTGAGTACGGTATCAGTGTAGGGACCAAACCTGTCCCGCTTCCTGGACCTCTCCATATCTGCACTTCAGCTGAGCAGCAGGAGTACAGTAGTTCTTACCTAATACAGAGTGTGTGGTGTTTGATTTGAGTTTCACCTTAGCGACGGCCCTTTTGGACTGTTTGTCTGCAAAAACGACGTTGTCCCAGTGTTGCCGTAGTAACAGCTTAGGCGCCATCAAACTCAGGCGTTCTTTGTTCAGAATACTCTCCATATTTCCTTTGAATCTGTTGTTTCTCTCAGTATTAAAGTCAGACGTCTGTCAGTACTCAAGTCTAAACATTCAGAAGAATATCCTCTAAATCTGTGGAACATTATTGCTCACATTATCAGATGTAGTTTGTCTGACTGTCAGATGTTTAAATATAGTTGGAATTTGTTTGTCGTTATTTTTCTAAATAGTAGTACGGTACTATGAATGTATGTACATAAGCTACTATGAGTTTTAAATGTATTGTTTTAATCATTTTTTCCCATGTTACACACTGTAAACATGTTTTAAAGCAGTAGTACACAGAAGTAGGTATCAAAAAAGGAAGTCCTGTCCAATCACACTATAACATCGCACTATAGTGGACTCGCCTGTTAGTGATGGGATTTCCGGCTCTTTTTAGAGAACCGGCTCTTTCGGCTCAGAACCGGCTCTTCAGGTTGTTTTGTTGCTTTAATTAATTTATTATTAACAATAATATAAAATTATGCACAAAAGGAATTACTAACGTAAAAAAAGTGGTTTTATTTATATATGTTTATATATAAATATATGCGGTGGCCCCTAGAGAGAAAACACGTACAAACTGCAAAACACATTTCTAGCATGAACTGAACTTCCAAAGCAGAGCTACTAGATCACTTAAATTACACAATTGAAAGCATGAAAGCATATGTGTATTGTTTGTGTATTTATACACAGGCACTCATATATATTCAAATAATTGAAAAACCATGTTCATTTACCTGTTACTACCACACACCAAATCTGTTTTGGAGTTTGTACGTGCTTTGTCTGTAGGGGCCTCCGTAAATATACTTTTATTTATTCACTCCACATAAAATGTAATAAATAAATCATATAATACAAAAATCAACTATTCACATTTCAACTTTTAACTATTTAAATTTTCAGCTTTTTCCTTTTACAAATTTAAAGTGAAACAACACAAAACACTACAAACCACAACACAATTAAATATTAATTAAAATATGAAAACAAAAAGAAGATGCTCATTCTCTGTCATATGGACCCGCATGAATAAACTTTCTGAATCTTTTATCATCTGCAACTGAAAATAGTTGTGGATGATTACTATACCTTTCTAATGTGAGGTTGTTGTCCCTGGCTCTCTCTCTCTCTCTCTCTCTCTCCCGCGCTGTTCCTGTGCTACTGAGTGTAACTACCGCCCCTCCCCCCTCTGCCCAGCGTAAAGCACAAGGCTCGCGTGCGGAGTGAAGCAGAAAAAAAGTGCGAGAGAGAGAGAAAAAAAAAAACACGTGACGGCTCGCGATAAGGAGCCGGCTCGCGTCGTTCACGTCAAAGAGTCGGCTCTAAGAGCCATTTCGTTCGCGAACGACACATCACTATCGCCTGTTTCTGTCTAATAAGAATAGTGATTGGTTAAATTCTCACACACATGCTAGATTAGAGCCTGTGACAACAATCTCATTACAGAGGTTCTACTTCCTGTTTTTAAGTATTTTTGAGCAAAGACGCGTTTTTGTATCACTACCAAAAATGACACTTGATTCAAGACTCGAGCTGGAACTGTTGGACTGCACAAAAGCTGAGACGTATCAAACCACATCGGCTGATTTCCCTTCTTTCTTTCTTTAAGGTAAATATGATATATCAGTCATTGGGTTTTCCTGTCGTCTAATTATAGCTGGCACTGAATTATGTGTGTACGAATTATCTGCTTTCTACAGGATTTTTGATAACTAGTTTTTTATTCATTTTAAAAGGGCTGGCAGCTCATTGTGAACCAAAATACCTGTATGAGCCAATAGTGCTGTGCCAAAACACAATTGTAACAAAAAAAATGTCTTTGTAGATTCTCAAATATGTCAAATGTGTATATACTGTTGGATATGTGTCATCGAATGACCGAATAATTGGACTAATCAAAAATGTGATTTTTGCTTTTTGTGCCAGTGAGTAAATAAATGATGAACTGTTAGTTTTCTTGGACATAAAGCATCTTGTAAGTCACTATGTTGTCTTTCAGCTTCATCTGAAATTTATGTGGGGGGTTTTGATTAAAGAAGTAAGACATTTGTGTGCGCGTGTCTTTTAGAAGACAGACATCTCTTTTTTTCTTGATGGATTCTGTCCCAGCACATCTGTAAATACCAAGTTTGAAACCTTGAACTGCTTCTTATATAAAACCAGTTGACCTTTAACCATTACAAACATCAATGGAGTGATGTTTGTAATCATTTGGACTCAGATTTTGCATACTGCCACCTGCAGGTATTCATAACTGACTGTAGGAGTCAAATGTAAATTCCATAATAAACTCCTGACCTTACATGAAAATGTCTGTTCCTGTGTCTTGTTTTTATTGACCATGTTGCATCTAAATGTTCATGCATATTTCACATGAGATGATGAGATAGCCTTTATTTGTCAGTTGCAGGTCTTTTGCCCACAACCGAGATGACAGACCTCCGACCGTACATACAATACACAAACATCACATTGGGGAGACAGGTCAGGCTAGGTAGCGAGGAAAAACACATTGAAATGTGTAACACAGAAGGATAATACAGGAATGCACAGATATCAACACACCACAGCACAATAAACACAGACAGCAACATGGGAAAGAGTTCCAGTGTGTACATCTGATCTGGGACCGCTGCAATCTTCGACTGCGCCTCCAACTGACCCGATGTCCACATCAGAGGGGAGGTAAGCGTTGGAGGTGGCGTTGGATCCGGGGTAGGAAGGGTGATGCGTCAGTGAGTGCTTATCAGTATCAGTATATGTATGTGTGTGCGTGTCCATAGTTCAGCTGAGACAGTGTCCTTCACCCTGCCAGGCTAAGTAAACAGTCTTCCAGCCAACCCAGGTGGCCTTGCATGGAACGGGAAGAACAGACTCAACACAGTCGTTATCAGGGTGTTGTTGTTCGGCTCCAGCCTTGAGCCCACAGCTGGCGCCGAAGGGGTATCCAGATTATGATGGTGATTTGTCTTTTGCGACAACTCATGAGAATTTCAAAGCTGTTCTTTAACACTCCGACACTGGTCTCTCAATCTCCCGTTGGAGAACCGCGAGCTTCCCCATGATGGTATCAAACTTGCTGGTGTTTTCATTCTTTTGCTCAGAGAGCCGATTCTGAGAACTCACGACTGCAGTCAGCTGTTCCACGATGTAATCCAACTTTCGCTCAAAGGTGTTATTCTGAGCAGGCCTGTCCTTGATGTATCCCAATATACGTTCAGAGGTGTTATTCTGAGTATTCACTGCAGCCGTAAGCGTCTCCAAGGTCTTAACCATGCTGCTCTCGATGAGCCCGTTCTGAGAAGCCACGCCTCGTCCCATCGTTTCAATCCCAGCGAGCAGCCTTGGGGGGGTTTGAACAGCCGGTTCCGCTTTCTTAATTCTCGATAAGCCAGGGCCAAGCCAGCTCCAATCAGCAAGAACCCTGTTATCATGGTTCTGAATAGGTAGATATCTTCAGCGTCCTCGATCGACAGTCCCGCCAGGCACACGATCCTCCATGTCTGCCACCCGTCCATCGTGTATCCGGCAGGGAAAGTCCCTCCAGGGCACTCGGGCTCTCCCGAGCCCAGACTTCTTGTTAAAGGGTGTCAATAGCATTCAGAGACCAGTTGATCAAATCCATAATTCTCTTTAGGTTTTAGAAACACACTGTGAGCGAATGTTCCATCCTTGTTATGGATACATTTTTATGAACTTCAGTTACAGGACAACAGGTGGTTTCATCGGTCAGGGAGGCGCTAACCTGTCACTGTTAAAAGGGAGTTTTTCCTTCTCACTATAAGTGTTTGCTCTTGTGCGGTCGTCTGATTGTTGGAGTGTTCTTGGTAGGATCTTTCACTTATAATGTAAAGTGCCTTCAGACAACTGTTGTACTGATTTTGCTCTATATAAATAAAACTGAAGGGTTTAGAAATATGCTGAAAACTAGATATCAGCAGGTCTATGACACGATGCTGATCATGGGGTAGCCGTGGCTCATAAGGTTGGAAAGTTGGTGGTTTGCTCCTCGCTTGAACGTGCAGACTGGAATAGCTATCCTTGGGCAGCTCAAAGCCTGAGCTGTTCCTGACGCACAGTGAATTGTGTGAAGGTGAAACAAGGTGCATATACAGAAAAAAGCACTTTGAATGACTCTTATAGAAAAAGCATCGCCAGCTACAATTCAACCAGTCAGTTCTACATGAGTCCTCGTGATGTTGTTTGTCAAAGGATTTTTGTATTTTCCTTTCTTCTGATGATCATAGCACCTGTAATATCATAATGTACCATGATAGTATCATTGTGCAGTCACACTGCGTGGGGATGTAAAAAATGTCAGCTGTAAAAGTGTGATCTGGCTCACTGAATCCCAATAACTGGACACATTTATTTATTAATGTACTGTTTTTGGTGTACTGAAACTATTTAGCAGCTACCATACTTTATACACACGATACCTGAAAGCCTGTTTCTCTAAAGTGAAAAAATAAAATGTCCATATAAAGACAGTGGGAAGCTGTATTTTATTCTTGGTTCTTGGTGTTTTGCAGGTTTGACCTGTGGGAGGTCGCCCAGCATGTTTCTCTTCTTGAACATTGAGGTTAATCTGATTTGGTATTTTAAGCTTCCTTGTTTCGTCATCAACTGATCCTCATCACAGCAAATTAGTCCTTGAGTACACCGAGGTAATTGCTGTTATGAAATGACACTGTATACAGAAACCTAAATCTAATTCAATGTAAACACTATGGTATTACTGTTACTCCTAAAATCCTTTTGTTGAACAAGAGTGAAAACTTTGTATAATTAATAGTAGGGCTGCCACGATTAGTCGACGACTAATTTAATAGTCGATGTGTTGTTTGAAGCTTTGTAAGATCCCAAAAGACGCAGGAATAAGTAGTAGGATTTAAGAGTGTAATAACGGACTGAAACAGAAGATGGCAGCACTGCATGTACAAGGATGCCAGCTGCCGTTAAACCCCGAAGAAGAAGAAGCTGTGTCCCAGAATTCATAGCACACATATTCACAGCCCAGCTCAGTTTCCAACAATGGCGGCAGCTAGTTAGTTTTAATATTACTCTTATTATTCTTTCTGGGTCACAAAATAAACGTTTAACATATTTTCAGGCGAGAATGTAGCTGCGTAAACCTCAAATATCTGCTCAGTTTATCAAGACACCACATATTTTCAAAAGCGCTCCGACGTTTTCGGAGACGTCTGTTACCCACTAGCTCGATAGCTAGCCGGGGGCTAGGCTCACTAGAGCCGTGAGAACACCGGACTCCCGGGAAATCGTTTTCAAACCCACCGCCGTCTTTCGCTACTCCGGTTAAACATGATATATAAGTCACTTAGATAACTTAAAAATGTTATTGTTTGGCTTTTTTTTAGTATTTTATTTGTTCCTGAGTAAATCGGTTTGGCTGAGATTAAATTATAGTTTTCACACAGCTGAATAAACGTCAAGCAGACAGCTGATTATCAGAAGTGTGAGATGCTCGAGAATTTACTCCGGTGTCCTGTTATATTTTAGATAGCAAGGAGTTTATTAAACAGTTCCTATAATTCCTATAATAAACTCCTTTATTTAGAAACACTTTTGTGCATTGTTGAGAATAGATTCCTTAATGTACATCAACGTTAAAGAGAATATAGTTGTGATTGCTTGCAACATTATAATATTGTGGTAATGAGTGTAAGTATACAAAATAGAAAATAGGCCTGGGATGGGAACAAAGAACTGAGGTGCAGGGCAGAAGGACAATCAACCCCCACCCCCAGGGCATGAAGCAAGAGTTACTGAGGGTGAGGGGCAGACAAAGGGCAAACGGACACTACCTTATAAGGAGGTGGGGGTCAGGGTGTCAGCACCCTTGGCCACTGTACTAGTGTATTTCCATTGTGGGAGTGTTTACTGTAGGGGGAGGAGACCAGAGGTTATAACTGTAACTGTTGTGTGGAGTTCTTTAGATCAGCCTTTAGCATAGGACTGCATAGGACTGCAGTGTGCTGATCTCCATCTGTAAGAATAATGGGTAATAAAAGGATTGTGTAAAACATGGAAACATCTCAGCGTGATCTCTACCAGGACCAAAAGAATCGCAGAGACTGGCGTTGTCTCAACAGCATCAAAGTACGGTGGCCCTGAGAGGCCAAAAGCGCTGCAAAAAGAAAAACACTTGCAAAAAGAAAAAGCGCTGCAAAAAGAAAAACACTTGCAAAAAGAAAAAGCGCTGCAAAAAGAAAAACACTTGCAAAAAGAAAAAGCGCTGCAAAAAGAAAAACACTTGCAAAAAGAAAAAGCGCTGCAAAAAGAAAAACACTTGCAAAAAGAAAAAGCGCTGCAAAAAGAAAAACACTTGCAAAAAGAAAAGCGCTGCAAAAAGAAAAACACTTGCAAAAAGAAAAACACTTGCAAAAAGAAAAAGCGCTGCAAAAAGAAAAACACTTGCAAAAACAAAAAGCGCTGCAAAAAGAAAAACACTTGCAAAAAGAAAAAGCGCTGCAAAAAGAAAAACACTTGCAAAAAGAAAAAGCGCTGCAAAAAGAAAAACACTTGCAAAAAGAAAAAGCGCTGCAAAAAGAAAAACACTTGCAAAAAGAAAAAGCGCTGCAAAAAGAAAAACACTTGCAAAAAGAAAAAGCGCTGCAAAAAGAAAAACACTTGCAAAAAGAAAAAGCGCTGCAAAAAGAAAAACACTTGCAAAAACAAAAAGCGCTGCAAAAAGAAAAACACTTGCAAAAAGAAAAGCGCTGCAAAAGCACACACAACACAACGGAAATAGGAAAAAACACAACGGAAATGTTTCTGGGGAGACAATAACCGGACGGACCAGTTGACCAAAACATGCTAACAAGTGCACTGGGACTGGGAGACACTTCAACGAAGTGGAAGCAGAGCGGCCAAAGAGTAAACTTCCAAAAGTAAGTTCTGAATATTATGTCACTTATTTATGTGCAAATGTTTAATAACGAGGAGCATTAAAACATTACTGTTGGCCACATGCCGGCAAAGTTATGTGACATTAGCGATGTTTGTACTTTCAGCGTTTACTTTGTTTTAAAGTCTTTACTTTATACGCCGTTAGATAGTCGACCTTAATCTTACAGAGAATCTGATGATTTTGTGGATAATTAAAATCAGTCATATATCCACAAACACAACAGGCTGAAAGTCAGTGATGCTGCTCGGTTTGCAGTCCTGAATATCACGGCACAAGCAGGATTCACTGCACTGTTAATGTTAATTATGTCATATTGCTGCCTCTGTTCGGTGGTGTTGAGCCAAACGGACTTTAACGTGTGTTTGAACGAGCTGACGGTTCACTCATTGTAGCGACTTCCACAGTCGCTAGAGCCCGGGGATGGAGCCCGCCTATTTGCCTGACGCGCTGTCAACTTTAGCAATAATGCGAGAGGTGGAATTGTTTGCTTGTTTATTAAAGTGTTTACAGAGTAATGTCATCTCAAGATTTGGACTCTTACAACGTCACAGGCTCTAATGTAACAAGACGAAACATGTTGTGCAGCGGTCAACAAAAACTACGGCTACCCAGCCCTCCTCTCTGTCAAAATCAAAACCAGTGAATGACAGACTGACAACGCCCTCTTAATGTCGCCGCTAGCACCCACGTGACTCCCATTACACATCACCATAGCAACCAAACAAATGAAAACCCAGTGATCATCAAAAAATTCAATACATTTAATTATGGTTCCTACACTCATTAAGCTGAAAGAAAGATGCTTTAATCACAGCAGTCACACATGTGTCCACTGTACCAGCTGGGAACTCTTCTTGTTTAGCACTCGTAATAACACTAAATCCTCCTGTTTGTAGCAGTGTGTACACCTGAGACTGTCACCTGTCTGTCTGTCCTGCACTCTGTCTCTGTTTCTTTCTCTCTGATTGTGGAATAAAAGTATGAACATGTATTTATAAGTTACATTTGTGTTTGAATCCTGCAGCTTATCACACATTTGATTTCCATGTGTGACGACTGCAAGTGTCCAGAGTGAGGACAGACTGAGGGACCCACTGCTGCACATCATCTGTGAGGCTTTGCACCCCTGATGATCCACCAGGAGAAACTCTGTGTGAGGAAGAGGAGGAGGAAGAGCCAGCAGCAGCTGACAGATGGAGAGAATAGACAGACTGTTCCCTGTTTGTGAAGGACTGCTAGGAAAGTTTAGAATAACTAATTGTCTGTCCTGAATCAGTCTTATTAGGTAATGTTCAAATAATGTTATCATCCAGTGTTTTCAGTGTGGGAGAAAGTACTCAGGGCCTTCAAGTTACACACTATGAAAGGCAGCAACAAGTTTAATATTCAGAAACCTAAAGTATGTATCAGCAGCAGAATGGAGCTAAAAATAATTGTTTCAGTTCTATGAAGCTTTGAGTATTTTGGATTAGTAGCACTGCTGTGTTTGTTGCATCATATTGCTGTAATTGTTTATATGCTTTATATATTCTGAGCTAAGTTGATCTATAGTTACATCATATTCTATAAGGATGTTATGTGTTTGTAGACTTTGTGCCCAGTTTGACCCATTTAGCAGAAGTCAGCCTGTTTAAGGCTCTGATATCTATTCTGTATGACTTAAAGCAGTTATGACATGGTCTGATTTTCTCACCCAATAAAGGAATATTTAATATATCAGTCTACTCTTCATTCTATCAGAAACAGTTATCACAGCTCGTACATTTGCTTCTTCCACACATATATGTAAGCATTGAGCCAAATTTACTAATGCCAACATATTAAAAGAACAATATTTGTCTCTTATATATAATACATCTATATATACACTGTCACAGATACTTGAGTGTCTTTAAGTGAAGATTTAAGGTGATAGGAAATATAAATAAATGCAACTTGAATCTTTACTGAAGCTCAGTGTTTGACACAGAGTTCACTCACATGTGCTGTACCAGTGTACCTGCACATGTGATGTGACAATAGAAGTGATTTGATTTGAGAGTTCAAGCTCACTGCTGTAATAACTTATAATGATTAATATAATAACTATAATATTGGCCATCTCATATTTACACTGACTTTAGTCTCATGAACAACATTAACTATTTGTTATTTACTAGCTAATCTTATATGACTGCTCAGTACAGAAATGAAGCCCAACAATCATGTTTTACAGTCCTGTGGTCTCAGCCTCAGATACTTATTAAATCACACAAAGCTCGTGTAGAAACAAACAAAATATGTTCTCCTTCATTTCTGTCAACCACACGTTTCCCGCTATCATGGTTGCTAGGCAACCTGGGCAGCGCAACGGAGGCTAGACCGTCCCATTTCAGACCCTGAATTGGGAAACAGTCCCTGAATTGCTGTATCCCAATTCAGGGTCTGCAGCCTCAACGGTCCTCAAGGGCCGCGTACTCAAAGACCGCTAAGGCCGGAAGTGTGAGGCTTGTGAAATGGGACGGTCTAGCCTCCGTTGCGCTGCCCAGGTTGCCTAGCAACCATGATAGCGGGAAACGTGTGGTTGACAGAAATGAAGGAGAACATATTTTGTTCGTTTGTTTGTTTCTACACGAGCTTTGTGTGATTTAATAAGTATCTGAGGCTGAGACCACAGGACTGTAAAACATGATTGTTGGGCTTCATTTCTGTACTGAACAGTCATATAAGATTAGCTAGTAAATAACAATTAGCTAATGTTGTTCATGAGACTAAAGTCAGTGTAAATATGAGATGGCCAATATTATATTATTATTTATTTATTTATTTATTATTTATATTATAATGTTATTATATTAATCATTATCAGTTATTACAGCAGTGAGTTTGAACTCTCAAATCAAATCACTTCTATTGTCACATCACATGTGCAGGTACACTGGTACAGCACATGTGAGTGAACTCTGTGTCAAACACTGAGCTTCAGTAAAGATTCAAGTTGCAGTTATTTATATTTCCTATCACCTTAAATCTTCACTTAAAGACAAGTATCTGTGACAGTGTATATATAGATGTATTATATATAAGAGACAAATATTGTTCTTTTAATATGTTGGCATTATTACTAAATTTGGCTCAATGCTTACATATATGTGTGGAAGAAGCAAATGTACGAGCTGTGATAACTGTGTCTGATAGAATGAAGAGTAGACTGATATATGAAATATTCCTTTATTGGGTGAGAAAATCAGACCATGTCATAACTGCTTTAAGTCATACAGAATAGATATCAGAGCCTTAAACAGGCTGACTTCTGCTAAATGGGTCAAACTGGGCAGAAAGTCTACAAACACATAACATCCTTATAGAATATGATGTAACACTATAGATCAACTTAGCTCAGAATATATAAAGCATATAAACAATTACAGCAATATGATGCAACAAACACAGCAGTGCTACTAATCCAAAATACTCAAAGCTTCATAGAACTGAAACAAACATTTATTTTTAGCTCCATTCAGCTGCTGATACATACTTTAGGTTTCTGAATATTAAACTTGTTGCTGCCTTTCATAGTGTGTAACTTGAAGGCCCTGAGTACTTTCTCCCACACTGAAAACACTGGATGATAACATTATTTGAACATTACCTAATAAGACTGATTCAGGACAGACAGTTAGTGATGTTAAACTTTCCTAGCAGTCCTTCACAAACAGGGAACAGTCTGTCTATTCTCTCCATCTGTCAGCTGCTGCTGGCTCTTCCTCCTCCTCTTCCTCACACACTGCTGAGTCCTGGTGGATCATCAGGGGTGCAAAGCCTCACAGATGATGTGCAGCAGTGGGTCCCTCAGTCTGTCCTCACTCTGGACACTTGCAGTCGTCACACATGGAAATCAAATGTGTGATAAGCTGCAGGATTCAAACACAAGTGTAACTTATAAATACATGTTCATACTTTTATTCCACAATCAGAGAGAAAGAAACAGAGACAGAGTGCAGGACAGACAGACAGGTGACAGTCTCAGGTGTACACACTGCTACAAACAGAAGGATTTAGTGTTATTACGAGTGCTAAACAAGAAGAGTTCCCAGCTGGTACAGTGGACACATGTGTGACTGCTGTGATTAAAGCATCTTTCTTTCAGCTTAATGAGTGTAGGAACCATAATTAAATGTATTGAATTTTTTGATGATCACTGGGTTTTCATTTGTTTGGTTGCTATGGTGATGTGTAATGGGAGTCACGTGGGTGCTAGCGGCGACATTAAGAGGGCGTTGTCAGTCTGTCATTCACTGGTTTTGATTTTGACAGAGAGGAGGGCTGGGTAGCCGTAGTTTTTGTTGACCGCTGCACAACATGTTTCGTCTTGTTACATTAGAGCCTGTGACGTTGTAAGAGTCCAAATCTTGAGATGACATTACTCTGTAAACACTTTAATAAACAAGCAAACAATTCCACCTCTCGCATTATTGCTAAAGTTGACAGCGCGTCAGGCAAATAGGCGGGCTCCATCCCCGGGCTCTAGCGACTGTGGAAGTCGCTACAATGAGTGAACCGTCAGCTCGTTCAAACACACGTTAAAGTCCGTTTGGCTCAACACCACCGAACAGAGGCAGCAATATGACATAATTAACATTAACAGTGCAGTGAATCCTGCTTGTGCCGTGATATTCAGGACTGCAAACCGAGCAGCATCACTGACTTTCAGCCTGTTGTGTTTGTGGATATATGACTGATTTTAATTATCCACAAAATCATCACATTCTCTGTAAGATTAAGGTCGACTATCTAACGGCGTATAAAGTAAAGACTTTAAAACAAAGTAAACGCTGAAAGTACAAACATCGCTAATGTCACATAACTTTGCCGGCATGTGGCCAACAGTAATGTTTTAATGCTCCTCGTTATTAAACATTTGCACATAAATAAGTGACATAATATTCAGAACTTACTTTTGGAAGTTTACTCTTTGGCCGCTCTGCTTCCACTTCGTTGAAGTGTCTCCCAGTCCCAGTGCACTTGTTAGCATGTTTTGGTCAACTGGTCCGTCCGGTTATTGTCTCCCCAGAAACATTTCCGTTGTGTTTTTTCCTATTTCCGTTGTGTTGTGTGTGCTTTTGCAGCGCTTTTCTTTTTGCAAGTGTTTTTCTTTTTGCAGCGCTTTTTGTTTTTGCAAGTGTTTTTCTTTTTGCAGCGCTTTTTCTTTTTGCAAGTGTTTTTCTTTTTGCAGCGCTTTTTCTTTTTGCAAGTGTTTTTCTTTTTGCAGCGCTTTTTCTTTTTGCAAGTGTTTTTCTTTTTGCAGCGCTTTTTCTTTTTGCAAGTGTTTTTCTTTTTGCAGCGCTTTTTCTTTTTGCAAGTGTTTTTCTTTTTGCAGCGCTTTTGGCCTCTCAGGGCCACCGTATCAAAGGCTATAAAATCAAAGTTCAAAGTACTTCAGTCATTACTCTGATATATGACAGTAGTTAAGATCACATCTAATCAAACCTGATAAAGCCATCCTGAAATAGTCTTCAGCAGTAAACACGAGTCGCTGACAGATATTTTGCAGCATTCAAGGAGGTGAAGAAATATATAAAATATTATTATGCTCTCACACACATTCTTAGTCAGGCAGACTCATCACAGAGACAAAAGCCTTCAGCTCAGACTGTCTGGACTGGAGCCGACAGTAATTGATGGTAGTATAATCTGAATTAAGGCATAGGTGTCTTCAGAGTAGATTTCCCCCAGCAGGTGCACGGGTTCTGTAAATATCACCCTGAAGCATCAAACCATATGAATTCATTTGCCTGCAAACACGGACGATCTGATATCCTCGTGTTGGCGTTGTTCCCACATCATCATAATTAATGTTGTTCCAGGGTCCACATTACAAGTAACCAATCACCTTGTGACGTCATACTTTTGCGACTTCAAAAAATATCCGCCTTAAAAAAACAAATGTTCTTCGAGAAACCGCCTTTTGTCCGCCGGTCCAGCAATTTCAATTCCTCTCAAGATACTTTTCTTTAATAAACGGTAAGCATAATACATATGTTTTCCTTGAAATGGATAGCTGTTTGTTTGCTAGTGATAGGCTACTTGCGAACCAGTATTCTCCAGACAGAGAATTGCGTGTCAATGTATTATGATTTATTATGAAAGTACAGGTGAATATAGCTGTCATAACAATGTAAGGCAAAACTGCAGTAGCTTCCCTGATCTTTTTACAAACATAAGTGAAGAGAATTTGAACTAAAAGGCCTAGAAATGGTTGTGTTGAATCTATGAATCAAACTATCACCTGGAAACATAATTAACTGGTCCATAGCCGTGAAACTGGACATGAGTTCTTGATTCTATGGAGATTAACAGTAATCCAGAAATTTGTCCTGGGCAATCGCGTAAATGTTGTCCCTGGGACATTGTGTAGAAGTTGTCCCTGGGACATTGTGTAAATGTTGTCCCTGGGACATCGTGTAAATGTTGTCCCTGGGACATCGCGTAGAAGTTGTCCCTGGGACATCGTGTAAATGTTGTCCCTGGGACATCGTGTAGAAGTTGTCCCTGGGACATCGTGTAAATGTTGTCCCTGGGACATCGTGTAGAAGTTGTCCCTGGGACATCGTGTAAATGTTGTCCCTGGGACATCGTGTAGAAGTTGTCCCTGGTACATCGTGTAAATGTTGTCCCTGGGACATCGCGTAGAAGTTGTCCCTGGGACATCGCGTAGAAGTTGTCCCTGGGACATCGCGTAGAGGTTGTCCCTGGGTGAGTTGTCCCCTCCGGTGGTCCTCCTTGGGCTCTGGCACTCTGGGACCTCTGGATGTCTGGAGCCTGGATCTCCTCCATGCCTGCTTCATGCCCTGGGGGCGGGGCTATGGCTCTCTACATCCTCTTGCAGACCATTACATGGGGAAACCATTTGAATACAAGCGCGCCGATCCACACAGGTGTGCACACGGGTGTTCACTGTTCGTAGACTTAAATCACACCTTTCTTGGCTGCTACTTCCAAGCACATTGTGCGCTGTCTGTCCTGCGTGCTGCACAACAACATTCAGTATTTAGTATTTACTGCTGTTTACACTTAGCTAGATTAATGCGATGGTGTTGTTTAGTATGTTGCTTTGTTTTGTTTTTTTGCTTGTTTTCTCTTCTTTTTCTCTCAACAGGTGATCCAGGATATTTTCCCCCCCTTTCTCACTGTCCCGCTCCCCTTCTGTTTTTCTTTTCCTTCCTCTTTCTTTCTCCCTTTCCTATCCCTCACTCATGTCTGTCCCGTCTGTAACAACTGAAAATAAAATAAAATAAATAATAAAAACAAAGGTCGATCAAATGGACCAATACGGCAATGCCATGATGATCCATTTGGCAAAATAAATCCATTGGGTATCCTTGTTGGTCTTCAGACAACAATTCTGACGGCTAAAGAACCAAATGGGACAGGCAAAAAAGAAAAAAAAAGAAAAAAAAGTTGTCCCTGGGACATCGTGTAGAAGTTGCCAGAGACATACCATATGAAAGTTTAGCTTCTTTTAGCCCCTGTTTGTTTTATATTATATATATATTGTTTTAATATTATATTTAATATTTACATTGTATTGCAAAAAAACCCAAAACAAGTTAAAATGAATTAATGAATATTGACTAATTAAACCTTTGTTATTTTTCCACCAGAAATGGACGATATAATTAGAAGAAGTGCTCTGAATGACGAAAAAAAAAGAACTGGAAAAGATACACAACTTTGTGTGCATGTGTCACAATGCCAGGAGGACCCATTCAGTGTTGTGTTAGAAAAATTGAACTCGTCAACCCTTCATGGACATTATAAATGTTTAAATGTGGCCTTGGGTAAAGACAGGAAAAGATACTATTACAAATTCAACTGCATCAGAGCTGGAAAAAAAAGTCGAAACAGCTACAGAGCAGTGGGCTGTAAGGCCTATGTTTCATTTAAAGTACTCAAATGTTGGAAAGACCACACAGTCATCGTGCAACGTACATATGATAAGCATGATGGGCATGATCCTTCGGACCCAAAAGACGCACATTTCAACAATATTTCCAGTGATTTGAGGAGGAAGATTGAGGAACTGCTTTCCCTTGGAACTAAGCCAGCCATCATACTAACCGAATGTCATAAATGGGCCAAAGAACATGGACACAGAGATTTTCACAACAGAGAGCATTTTGTCACACCACGTGACATTGACAGAGTTAGAACCTGCATGATGAGAAAGAAGCACTTTAACTGTGGAGACAGTCAAAGTGTACATACCTTACTTAATGGAAACCATCAAGAACATGTTCTCTTCTATGAACCATACACATCTGACCAAGAACTAATGATTGTTTTGCAGACACCTGTAATTAGGGATGCACCGATACCACTTTTTTGGAAACGAGTACGAGTACTTGCATTTCAGTACTCACCGATACCGATACCGAGTACTTAATAAAAACATGATTTAAATTTACAGGTAACAGTTTTAGTCCTATAATTTAACAAAAAACAACAACAAGGGACTAGTTTGGAATTAAGAACATTTATTTAAAATGAAAAGCATGTTGTATGCAACATATTACAGAATAAATAATTATAAAAAACAAAATTTAATTTTAAATTTGTTCATCTGTTTCTCTGTTTAGAAGTCTCACTAGCACAGTCACAGCTGGGATGACATCAGAGGCTAGTGCGTCGTAGCTGCTCACTTTTTTAGTTAGTTCCTCAAAGGGGGCGAGGACGGCAACAGTCTTCTCCATAAGAGCCCATTGGTGAGCGGTGAGATAGTCAGGGAGCTCGTGCTCGGACACGCCCAGCACTCGCTTTTGCTCAATGAGGGACTGGAGCATGTAATACGTGCTGTTCCAGCGCGTCTGTACGTCCTGCTGCAGTCTCTTTATTGGCTGGTTGAGCTGTCCCTGAATGTCCTCGAGGCGGGAGTAGGCTAAGGCGGAGTGTTTAAAATGCCCAACTATTTTCTGTCCCACTGCTGTAGCATCAGCTATGCTCCTCTGTGCTAATAAGCGTGGGTAAATAAGCGTGGGTAAATAAGCGTGGGTAAATAAGCGTGGGTAAACTCTTTGTACTCGTTGTCGTGTTGGGATTTTGGTGCTTGATTAAATTACTTGTGTTAAATGCGCTACCTTTAGAGCCTCTGGACAATTTCGCTGAGCACAATTTGCAGTCCGCCTTTGTTTTCGCGTCTTCGTTCACTTTGAAATAGTTCCACACGGCTGACTTGTCTCGCCTGCCCTTCTCTCAGCTCTGAGCTGCAGCCGGGGCCTGGGGGCGGGCACTCGGGGCCTGGAGGCGGGCACTCGGGGCCTGGAGGCGGGCACTCGGGGCCTGGCGGCGGGCACTCGGCGCCTGTGATTAACCCCTTACATGCCGCTCAAACATAGACAGGTCTCAGCCCGTGGTATCGGTCCCCGGTATCGGGGGACTTTTAACGAGTACTTTAGAAAATGTGGTATCGAGGCCGATACCCGATACTGGTATCGGTGCATCCCTACCTGTAATGAAATCAAACATGGAGAACTATGCAAAACAGTTAGTATTTGTTGACACCACCCACTGTGTTAACCAGTATTCATTTCCCTTATTCACACTTGTTGTAAGAGATGATCATGGGCATGGAGTCCCTGTGGCCTATGCTATTGTCAGCAACGAAAGTCAGAAAACCCTGGAAACTGTTCTTGGAATAGTTTGTGAGCATTTCCCAACTTCCCCGAGGTAAATAATACATTGAGAGCTATTAATTTTGAAATAATTCCTTTTCAAAAAAGTTATAACATGCCAGAATCTAATGCTATAGCTGCAGCATGGGCTGCAAAAAACTTTCCTTTCCAGTTGTTAAAGTTATTCCTATAGGCTGTATTTTATATATCTACTTGTGAGTTGAAATGTTTAATTTGGCATTGAAGTGGTGCTTTGAGATAGCAAAACCATGTTCATACTGTTTAATCTCATTTAGTGTTTTCTTTTTTTCTGTAGAGCATTTATGGTTGACAAAGACTTTGTGGAAATAAATGCTTTGCAGAAGGTTTTTCCAGAGTCAGCTATCCTTCTATGCTGGTACCATGTCTTGCAGGTAAACCACATTGTTTTCTTTTCACGTTGTCTAAGATGCACCTGAAACACATTTTTACAACAGGGTCCTGTTGTTATTGTGATTTTCACCTACTCAGGTTAGTGAATATAAAGGGATAAAATGTTGAGTGACTATGTCCATCCATTTAAGACCACAGTGCACTCATCTTCTGGTGGCTGCTTCCCAAATTTAAAAATATGTTTGCCTGGTTGATTTCTGTAATGCACAGGTCCTCTTGTCCAGTGAGGGACAAAGTTATTTTTGGACGTCAGCTTTCTTTTATGCATTTTGTACAGCTGCTCCTCTGTCTCTCTCTCCAGATTAACTTTTTTTCTCTTACATTAACAGGCTGTTAATCGATGGCTTCGGGGTCCACGGGCTTTCTAACACCCAAAAGAGAAATGAAATCATTTCTTTCTTTTGCTTGCACATCTGTAAGTGTAATTTGTCTATTTCACATTTTGAGTTCTTGATTACACTAAGAGCATAATAACTTTCAGTTGCTAAAAAAAAGTTACAGAGAGATACAAAATAGATTTTTGAAATGATTTCTAAAACTGGCTTCTTATCTTGCTTATCAAAACAAGTACTTAAGCTGTGCAGACCATCATTGTGTCACCCACTGTGCAGTAGAACTCGTGAGTGGGATTCTTTCACAGACAGATGCTGAAACCAAATATGCTAATAGGTTTAGTGTTCCTTCTTAGCCATTGTAAGGGAAGAAATAATTGCTTCGTAATACAAAAACACGACATATTATTAATAACTTAAAATTCTTAATGTTATTCAATAAAAGGAAAAAGGCTTCAATACATAATATTAAAGATTTCAATAGGTCTGTTACATGGATTGAAATATATTCTGTTGCATCCAATTCTCTTAGGAGGAAGACTTTAAAGCCACATCAGCAGAGTTTTGCCACACATTTAAGCAACAGTATTTTCAGAAGCACTGGGAAGGCATTGGCCACATGTGGCGTGACTACGGCCGTCGCTTCAGTCACGCTCGTTCTGAAACAAACGATGTGATTGAAAGGTATGATTTATTATTTTGACCTCAGTCAATGTTATTGCTGAAAAAAAAGATATTATGCATTAATCCAAGAGGCTAAACTAAGTAGGTTCTTCGTGTCATTGCCAGAACAGCTTTTAGGCGAATCCTTTAAATTCTAGCAGTGTTTTTTATGCTATCACAACAAAAAACAGAGTAGGTGGATTTGCCTAAACCAGCTAAACCGGCACAGAGCATTCCTTTATAAAAGACGTGTGCAATAGGTATTCCAACTTTTTTTTTTAAATAATACAGTCTTGATTTAAACTTTAAATTCCTTCAATTACAGTTACTGATCATTTACTGATTATATATATATATATATATATACACACACATATATATATATATATATATGTGTGTGTATATATATATGTATATGTATATGTATATATATATGTATATGTATATATGTATATATGTATATATGTATGTATATATATATATATATATATACATACTAATACCTGACCTCACACTGAGATTTGGTATGAAGTGGCCTGTTTGTGCTGATGCTGACATTGGGGCTCAGAGTTCCTCTGTGTGTATATATTTGTGAACGTTAACTTGGCTAATGTCCGAGGGTTTGACTGCTTTCCTGTTGGATTGTATCACACAGAACGTGGATAAGAGCACCAGTGGCCGTGCACACCCTCATCTCTCTCCTTCACCCGATCATTAGTGTTGGAAACCAGCATTAGCTCAGAGTAGATTAGACTTCAGTGTAGTGCAAGTGATTTGATTTTATGATTATTTGATTCAGTTTTTTCTGTGTTCAAGCTCAATTACTTTAATAAAATATGTTGAATTCAACATTTATAAACTGTGGACATTTACCCTTTTAAACCTTTCTGAAACAAGACAGGTAAAAACCAGTGTATAAAAGTTTACATAGGTATAAATAGCTCGAACACTTTACTCCAGCCTTTAACCTCCTAGGACCTGGCGTCCACATATGTGGACATCACATTTTGGTTTATTTAGACCAAAATACTAAATCTTGATCAACAAGTGCCTGATATACAGTTACGAGGACATTATACTGCAACTGTTCTATCGAAATTTCAAATGAATGTCCTCATATGTGGCTCTCATTTTTCTCAGAAACAAAAATTAGGTAAAAAAAATAAATAAATCTGGTAATTCTTTGTTTTTACATTCATCAGGTTCCAATCGGCCCAAATATCAAAGAGAAATTAAAAATGCTGCCATGGAAGATTTTGGGTCTTAGGGGGTTAAAATGACCAGATCTCTGGGGCCTGTTTTCCAGGCCACTAAATTAAACCCAGTCAATTACCAAGTGCACAGAATAAAAACCTACGAGGTCCACTAATAGTCCAAAAGTCCAAATCTTTAATAGAAAAGACAGGCAGAACTCAAACAAACAATAATCCAAACGAGGAGCATATATATACACTGGAAAGTAAATAACTATAAGTTATTAAATCAGACTAATTAAATACAGTAAAACTAATAAGGGAAGACGAACACAAGGGAAATAAAAATGACAACAGTGTAAACATACCAAAACTCAAAATAAAACAGGAAAGCTACTACAAACCGAGTGTGACGCAGTTACATTCATACTGAAACATATGTGATAATTTCCTTTCTTTGTAGCATTTTTAAGATAAGTGTTAGAACAGTCATTGTGCCGTTTGGATTAGGAACCAAACATTTTTGCCAAATAGTTAACTTAATACAAACTTAGAACAACAGTGAACAATTTTCAAGATTCTGATTTACAGAACAAACAAAAGTCACAAAAGGTTTCATTATTTAAGAGACAAGATCCAGTTTTTCACACAGGAAAGAAACGACAGTGCAGCAGGGCCAAAGCTGTGTGTCAGCAAACTGAAGGTTGAGGAATCAGTCAGTTCATGTTTAAGGTTGTGTTGGATTTTGAGAAGAGTCTGTCTGTTATTAGAAAGTAAGATTAACAATGTTACACCAATAACCCAAATACGGGGAAATGACAAATAATACCAAAAAAGATACAACTTTCATATTATTTTACTAACTTTGTCATATCAGCACTTGAATGGTCGATGCCTTTACAGACCATGTCTCTTGTGACAATCTTCCGGCAAACCCGAGGGCTAGCTCCCCAGCCTCCTCTTCACTCAGAACACTAAACACTGTTACTTTAGTTTAGGCCTGTCCAGAATCATTGCAGGCAGTTTGGCTTTACGGCCCTAAAAAAGAAAAAGTGCAAACACCAAAAGAGCAGAGAGACACACACAAAGTTAAATGCTTTTGTTTACATGGTGTAATTGTGTATATGTTGCAACAAATGCACAATTTCCAGCCACATTGTCACTTCATTGATACGAGCAGTGTTGGTCAAGTTACTTGAAAAAAGTAACTAATTACTGATTACTTCCCAAAAAAGTAATCCTGTTACTTTACTGATTACTTATTTTCAAGAGTAATTAATTACTTAGTTACTTTTTAAAAACACGATTTACAACCTGAATAGGTGATAAAGTGATAGATCTTTCAGCCCAATTCTACTTTTTCTGCATAATCATCATACAAAATGTAATCAAATGGAAAAGTCTCTTTTTAAAACTTGTTTTATTAGTTTTAATCTTTTAACTTTATGCATCCAGCAAAAACTTAATTATCTGCAACATTCTCTGACTGGAAGAAATTAGTTTAACATTTAAACCTATTTTCTGCACATTCCAGCACATAAAATAAAATATTTTGTGTGTTTACACTCAGTCTTTCAAATAGATGCAAGTAAAACACAGCAGAAAATAAATAAAGTCAAAGACTAGCGGTCCTGTTGCTCTATTTTCACCTGTAAAGCAGGAGTGGGGTAGGCGGAGGTTTACCCTGGTGCAGGTGTGCAGCGGTCAGTGGAAGAATCCGCGAGTTTCTCTGTGAGTTTCCCATTACGTCGTAGCTACTCGGTGCTTGCTCGGAAGTTTAGGGGTTTTTTCGCTGTAAAAAGAAGTTTTCTTCCCACGCACAACGGACACTAATGTTTTTGTCACTTTTTATGGAATCAAACTCAAAGTAAGGTCAGTACTTCCACGCTTTAAACGCTGCACGCTCATACTCTCTCTGCACTCGATATATGATCCATTGTTGATCTGCACACAGCTGTTGTCACGAACGTCGCACTCGCTTACGTCACTGTCATGAGACATTCTCGCAAAAAATCACGGTTTTAGTAACGCAGTAACGCAGCGTTCCTACGGGAAAGTAACGGTAATCTAATTACCGTTTTTGCAATAGTAATCCCTTACTTTACTCGTTACTTGAAAAAAGTAATCGGGTTACAGGTTACTGCCCATCTCTGGATACGAGTAACCCGGATTTATTTCAGGTGACATCAAAATTACGAAATGTAAACCTACCCCAATCAAAGCTCTGAAAACATGAACTGACATGTTCTCTGCTTTGATTCTGCGCTTGATCTCATCTTCTGTTATTGTGTAGGTTTTCTTTTTTGAGCTTGGTACAGATAAGCGACCATGCACTCTGTAAACTGTACTAGTTCCCTCTGAATCAGTTTGAAATTCTGTATCTGCATCGATCCTGTCAACAGCAGCAGCAGCAGCATTATCTGTACTCAGACTTGCGCCGTATACTTCTGTTTCTTTTTCTTTGTCTTCAGTCTGTGTACCTTCATCTCTTTCAGTCTGTGTACCTTCATCTCTTTCAGTCTGTGTACCTTCATCTCTTTCAGTCTGTGTACCTTCATCTCTTTCAGTCTGTGTACCTTCTTCTCTTTCAGTCTGTGTACCTTCTTCTCTTTCAGTCTGTGTACCTTCATCTCTTTCAGTCTGTGTACCTTCTTCTCTTTCAGTCTGTGTACCTTCTTCTCTTTCAGTCTGTGTACCTTCTTCTCTTTCAGTCTGTGTACCTTCTTCTCTTTCAGTCTGTGTACCTTCTTCTCTTTCAGTCTGTGTACCTTCATCTCTTTCAGTCTGTGTACCTTCATCTCTGACTGTCAGTCCTCCTATCTCACTGTTACTTGTCGGTTTGCTGCAGATGTCCTCTCCCTTAGGAACTTTTCCTTCGTCATTCGCTGCCTGATGCTTTCCCTGATGACATTCTTCACTGGCTACTTCTATTGCTCCTCCTGTATAGCCACCTACTATGCTGCACAACTCCTTTCCCTCTGCTGTGCTGCACTGTGCTGTTACATAAAGAAGAATGATATAAACAGCACTATATCAATTTAATTGTGAAGGGAAATCCCCACAATACGACGGAGTTATGTCTAAAATAGTTTTGTGTAAAAACTGGATCTTGAAACGTCCACTTTAATTACACAGTCCTGGTGTGCAAAGGCAAAATTACGAAAAAAAATTTCACTTTAAACATTTTTGGACATTGTTTAGTTATATTGTGACTTACTCTCACAGAAGATACAGATACCACAAACAGACTTTGAACAACGCATGTGCTTGTATGCACCACATTTCTGGCACTGCACCTGTGAATTAAAAAAAATAAATAAATAAACAAACAAAAAACAAATGAACAAAGTCCATTATATAAACAATCTATATGGCTAAGGACATGTCATAGCGTACCCGGTCTTTGGCTGCAATCACACACCAGCACTGACTGCACTTCCTAGTTCGATCTGCAAAATATAATTTGTTTAAGTACAAGTTACATTTTCCAATGAAAAAGAAGGCGGCTAATTTTATATTTACCTATTGAGGAAAATAAGTAGTGGCAAAGTCGGGACCTGAGCTTTCGGATCTCAGTGTTGTACTCCTCCACATGTGTTTTACCCTCAATGAGAGATTGGGCAAACTAATAATTGACGAAGAAGAAAAAAAAATAAGAAAAAAAATTTGATTAACAAAGAAATGTTGTTTTTTTTTTAAAGCCCCCCCCCCCACCCCGAGAAAAAAAACCAGAGCAACCAAAGCAAAGCATTGCTGCTGAAATGGTTCAATCTACAAAGAAAAATAAGATTTTACCATCCATTAGTTATACAGGTTAAAGCTACATGAGTTCCCATCCTGTTGATGTGGGTGGCTCACATGTGACAAAGTCCACTCTCCAGTGCAGCCTCTTGCTGAAGCAAATGAGCTGAGAGATCGCAGTTATTACAAATAAAAAGCATATAGAGAAATCAATAACCACGTTTGGCAATGACTTCAATTAAATTAAATATGTTATGTTAAATATGTTAATTAATTACCTCCAGCTTTTCAGCACCGCACTTTTTCTGACCTCCGACTCTCCAAATGAATTCATATAGACTATGGTCCTCTCGGGTATGTCACAAAACTGTTTTGTTTGCGCCTTGAGCTTTTCTAATGAGGGACACTGAAAAGTATCATGCACTAGAGAGAGTGCAAAAACAAGGTCCAGTGGCTGCCGTTTTCCAGACAGGCTCCGATCAATTTCTCATACGTCTGAAAGATGTTTTTCTGGAAATAAAAAGTACGTGACAAGCAGTGTTGGGTAAGTTACTTTAAAATAGTAACTTAGTTACATTACTAGTTACTTCTATCAAAAGTAACTCAGTTACTTCAAGTTACTCGTTACTTTCAAAGTAACTAGTTACTAGGGAAAGTAACTTTGGTTTTACTCAGAATTCTCTTGTTAATGTGTTGCTTCCATAACTTTGCCAGTCTTCTAGCTTGCTTACTTGCCACAAGTGCACTGTGCCACCTACCAACAGAAAGGAAAAGATAATGTGCATATTTCCATGAGAGAAATCCCACACCTGGACCGTCGTCGACTGCTGCCATGATTCTAGCCTACATCACAGCGTCATGTGCGCCTTTTACATCCAACACAAAAACTGCAGTCGTGATGCTTTGATTGTACTCAACTTACTGTAATGTAACTTGGAAATTCTGCCTTCTGAATAGGAAGATGTAGGTAACACCAGACTGCAGATGAGCTGCATACAGGGCTGGACGGGGACAAAAAATCGTCCCGGGCATTTTGACTAGAGACCGGCCCACCATTATAGAAAAAATCATAAAGCCTTTGAATGAAAACAAACACTGTTGTGACAGTGATGTACACTGTTCTGATGGTATATATGCATCAATCTATCAATCGTTTGTTGTAAGATTCAGATAATTATTTTTTAAAAGTGAGACATTTTAAATTAGAATAAGAAAGAAAAGTATTTCTTTGTGCCCCCCTCTCCCTGTTAATGCCCTACCTGCCCCCCTGGCAAAACTTTGCTAGACCCGCCCCTGCACAGTTACCAGCTGTCAGCTACCTAAAAAGGATCCTGGTGTTATTTGTCTCTCAGAAACAGTTCATAACTTCCCTTCAACTCATTCATGTCACCTAAAAGGTAAACCTGTTTCTCCATCACCTGTTCAGCTCTGATGATTCAGTAAGGACATCTCCTGGTTTCATCTTCATGTTTCCCTCTCACCAGATATCCAAACCCACATCATGACCAGCAGCTTTACAGCTGTGGCTCCAGCAAACATCAGCTGATACTAGAAATTAATATTAAATCAATTCTAACAACAGCTGATCAAGCTTAAACGTGTTGCTGCTGTTTAGCGCGACATCGGCTGGTTTCCTATTTCTGGCGCAAAGTGGACGATAAACAAACAAGAGAGATCATTGATCATTGATCAGTTTTCATGATTGAAGTAGAAACGGGAGAGAGAGGGGAGAGAATGAGAGAAGAAGAGGCAGCTGTGCAGCAAAGACAGAATAACTCCAGCTTTGTGTCTTTTTCATTGTAGCTGAATTACGGGACAAACTGTTCCTTTTCACCTCAATAAGAAATGCGTAATATTTTCTCTGAATACCAGACGGGACGGTTGGCAACTCTAATAACTTATGAACAAAATAAAGTTCAACATCAGTAACATCATAGCACCCACCCAGCTGTATAGAAACTCCGTCATGTTAGCTAGTATACAGTATGGAAAAAGTCAGAATAACGAAAATAAACTCCACCTAAACTTGGTTTATATCTGACCCAGATAGACTGCAGGTCACAACTTCTTACCTGAAGTTCAGTTCACACTTGGACCGGCGGCCGCCTCGGGTCTCTTTTCCTTCTGCGTCCCCTTTCCCTCATCCACCTGCTGCCTCCACCACTTGCCAATGTTACTGAATCTGTGGAAGCTCCGCGATAGCCACCACACGAAGTAACGAGTAACGACCCTATCTAAATCCCAGTAACGAGTAACGCGTTCCTGATTTTGGCATAATAACTAGTTACCGTGCTCGTTACCACAATAATAACGTAGTTACTGTAACGCGTTACTTAATAACGCGTTAGTCCCAACACTGGTGACAAGTATGTTTTTCTGTCAAGAATGACACTACAAAATTGCGAAAGCTTGTCAGGTGAGACTTGTAATTAATTCTGCAGATACACAAACATATAGAAAGTGTCATTTTTTGTTTACATTAATTAAGTTTTATAGTGTGTACGAAACAAATCAAGACCACAGACTCAACACGCACCACTCAATTTTTGGTGTTCTTTATCAGATGGCCAAGACAGAAATGTTTTCATCTGTGTGCATTGCTTTTGAGCAAGTCTTTACACAGAAAAGGTTTCAGAAAGGTATTTTTCAGGTTCTTCTGACAAGGCTTCAATTTTGAAAAATGCTGTTTGTTTATAGTGGCAACTTATAAACCCTTTGTGATAAGAACATAGTTACCACAGTCCAAGTCATACCTTCAAAAAGTATGCACTTTGTGCTCTTGTGGACCCATCCCAAATTTTTCCAGTGATTTGGCTTGGTATTGGATAAATGTGAGGGAAATTCTATAAAAATAACATAATTACACCTATGTTTTCAAATACATTACAAAAAACGTAAATATGCTATGTAGGCCTGGTGTGTCCTAGGTTAGGCTCTGCCTGTGTTTCATACTCTGCGTTTTAAGATCAGTTTGAGCTTTAATGGTTTCAGCTTCTTTTCTGGAGTTTTTGCAACGAGGTGTCCAAGTGTGCTCGTCCTTCAGAATCCAGTCAGCTAGAACAAGATTTATGCTTGTGGAGTTAAAAATGGTCCCTTGATGAAGAAAGGGGATTTATCCTGGAAACCTCGAGAAAGAAAGTTGTCATTAACTCGTTTTCTTGTGTTACGTTGAGTGAACTATTTTGCATGTCACTTCACCGGAGGAAAAACACTCCTTTGACTTGAAATCCTAATCTGAATAAATCTGTTTCACTGTGGTACTAAAGGATAAATCAGAGAACAGTATTCTCCTCACAGAGACGCCATCGTGGCTGACAGTGTGCTGATGTCATTTCTTTGGCTCCAAATTAAAAATGTTCGTCCTCTCGCTCTGTGCATGTTCATGTATTTTGAAAACACGCCTGGAGTCTTCAATCACTTCAATTCAAATGCTTTATTTGTGCTTTATATTATTATTATTATTATTAATAAGACAAATATCTACAATATAAAAGATAAAAAACCCAACAATCAGCACTGTTGTGGCTGAACAAACCCGAGCTCAGCTGTGAGGGGCAGCAGAGCCGTGTGGAGCTACGTCACGGTTGGGAAAAGTGATTTGAAAATGAAATTCTAAGTTTTGCTATTTAAAATAAAAAAATGTGTTGAATAAATTTGTTTTTTCAGCTTTAAATGTATTTGTTTGGTTTCAGATTCCTTTTTCCCGTTTTTAAACACTATTGAAGTTTGTTTTTGTGAAGTCCCGTCTGTAAAACCAAACGAATGCTGAAACACTACAGAGCTCATGCTCCCTGTGTACTTAGT
The DNA here is from genome assembly GCF_056152115.1 of Neolamprologus brichardi. NCBI lineage: Eukaryota > Metazoa > Chordata > Actinopteri > Cichliformes > Cichlidae > Neolamprologus > Neolamprologus brichardi. The sequence continues at coordinate 460,074 of NW_028270135.1, forward strand.
ACACACTCATTTAATTCCAATCTTTGGATAATAATAATAATACATTTTATTTGGAGGCGCCTTTAAAGACCCTCTAGGTCACCTTACAGTGGTATGAAAACATGAGGTGAAACATTTTTATAAAAGCAGCATGAAAGTAGAAAAGCCAAACAAGGTAAACAGATTTATTTATAGAAAGCTGAATCAGTGTGACGGCACCGCTGTGACTGCTGCAGAAGGAACTGTGTGTGCAAACACTCGCTGCCTCTTCAGCTTTGATTTGACCCTTTATCATTAAGTCACACCTTACTGTTTAATGGTGGCCTACTTGTCTAACTGCACATAATCATTAACTGTTATCTCTTTATTGTCAAGATGAACTCTACTGAACTGAGACTGCATGAAGCAGTTATGTAATTACAGGTGTGCCCGTCTTTACGTCTTTACATTTGTTGTAGCGTCGCAGTATCAAACAGTGCAGATGAGCCTTTTTGTACTTTGTTCTCAAAATCAGCTCAGAGATGAACAAGAACGCTGAGTTTTCAACATGTAATTTGCACCTCAGGAACGTCCAACACAGCACCAATGAATTACCGTTATCATCTTTGGATCTCAGAGGGGAATTTGGTCTGTGGTTATGTTAATAAGAAGTACAAATCGTTTGTTGGTTTAATGTAAAGGTTTATAGAAAACAGCTGAGAAGTGGAACCCCATAAAACTCTGTGACTAATGTGTTTGCAGGACGATCTGATATCCTCGTGTTGGCGTTGTTCCCACATCATCATAATTAATGTTGTTCCAGGTTCAACATTGCAAGTGACCAATCACCTTCTTGTGACGTCATACTTCTGCGACTTCGAAATACCCGCTTTCGAGTATTTCAAAATACAAGTGAAGAAAACAAATTGCCCGCCTCTGTCTGTCAATCCAGCGCGCCCGCTTCACTTGCGAGAAACCGCCGCCTAGGGACCAGGGACAACTTCTACACGATGTCCCAGAGACAACATTTACACGATGTCCCTGGGACAACATTTACGCTATGTCCCAGCGACAACTTCTACACAATGTCCCAGGGACAACATTTACGCTATGTCCCAGATCAGGGAAGCTACTGCAATTTTGCCTGACCCAACCCCCGGGCCACAAAACACCCAAAAAGTTGGGGAACGCTGGTCTAGAGAACACTGGTTAGCTAATGCTGTCGTCAAGTAGCCTATCACTAGCAAACAAACAGCAAGCCAAGTGAGGAACATATGTATAATGCTTACCGTTTATTAAAGAAAAGTATCCTAAAAGGACTTCAAATTCGGCGGACAGGCGGCGGTTTCTCGCAAGTGAAGCGGGCGCGCTGGATTGACAGACAGAGGCGGGCAATTTGTTTTCTTCACTTGTATTTTGAAATACTCGAAAGCGGGTATTTCGAAGTCGCAGAAGTATGACGTCACAAGAAGGTGATTGGTCACTTGCAATGTTGAACCTGGAACAACATTAATTATGATGATGTGGGAACCACGCCAACACGAGGATATCAGATCGTCCCGCAAACACATTAGTCACAGAGTTTTATGGGGTTCCACTTCTCAGCTGTTTTCTATAAACCTTTACATTAAACCAACAAACGATTTGTACTTCTTATTAACATAACCACAGACCAAATTCCCCTCTGAGATCCAAAGATGATAACGGTAATTCGTTGGTGCTGTGTTGGACGTTCCTGAGGTGCAAATTACATGTTGAAAACTCAGCGTTCTTGTTCATCTCTGAGCTGATTTTGAGAACAAAGTACAAAAAGGCTCATCTGCACTGTTTGATACTGCGACGCTACAACAAATGTAAAGACGTAAAGACGGGCACACCTGTAATTACATAACTGCTTCATGCAGTCTCAGTTCAGTAGAGTTCATCTTGACAATAAAGAGATAACAGTTAATGATTATGTGCAGTTAGACAAGTAGGCCACCATTAAACAGTAAGGTGTGACTTAATGATAAAGGGTCAAATCAAAGCTGAAGAGGCAGCGAGTGTTTGCACACACAGTTCCTTCTGCAGCCGTCACACTGATTCAGCTTTCTATAAATAAATCTGTTTACCTTGTTTGGCTTTTCTACTTTCATGCTGCTTTTATAAAAATGTTTCACCTCATGTTTTCATACCACTGTAAGGTGACCTAGAGGGTCTTTAAAGGCGCCTCCAAATAAAATGTATTAATATTATTATCCAAAGATTGGAATTAAATGAGTGTGTACTAAGTACACAGGGAGCATGAGCTCTGTAGTGTTTCACCATTCGTTTGGTTTTACAGACGGGACTTCACAAAAACAAACTTCAATAGTGTTTAAAAACGGGAAAAAGGAATCTGAAACCAAACAAATACATTTGAAGCTGAAAAAACAAATTTATTCAACACATTTTTTTATTTTAAATAGCAAAACTTAGAATTTCATTTTCAAATCACTTTTCCCAACCGTGACGTAGCTCCACACGGCTCTGCTGCCCCTCACAGCTGAGCTCGAGTTTGTTCAGCCACAACAGTGCTGATTGTTGGGTTTTTTATCTTTTATATTGTAGATATTTGTCTTATTAATAATAATAATGATAATATAAAGCACAAATAAAGCATTTGAATTGAAGTGATATTGAAGACTCCAGGCGTGTTTTCAAAATACATGAACATGCACAGAGCGAGAGGACGAACATTTTTAATTTGGAGCCAAAGAAATGACATCAGCACACTGTCAGCCACGATGGCGTCTCTGTGAGGAGAATACTGTTCTCTGATTTATCCTTTAGTACCACAGTGAAACAGATTTATTCAGATTAGGATTTCAAGTCAAAGGAGTGTTTTTCCTCCGGTGAAGTGACATGCAAAATAGTTCACTCAACGTAACACAAGAAAACGAGTTAATGACAACTTTCTTTCTCGAGGTTTCCAGGATAAATCCCCTTTCTTCATCAAGGGACCATTTTTAACTCCACAAGCATAAATCTTGTTCTAGCTGACTGGATTCTGAAGGACGAGCACACTTGGACACCTCGTTGCAAAAACTCCAGAAAAGAAGCTGAAACCATTAAAGCTCAAACTGATCTTAAAACGCAGAGTATGACACAGGCAGAGCCTAACCTAGGACACACCAGGCCTACATGAGGATTTGCAAATGAGGAATATCTTCACAGCTTTGCTGTTTGAAGTCTGATCCCCATGTTTTCATAAGAGGAATGAGAACAACAAGAAATACATTTAAACGGGTCCACAGCATTCCAGTTAAATGAGGAACAAAGACGTCGGGTCAGAACAGCTCCTGAGTTCAGTGTCGACCTGTGGACAGGCCGTCAGTCCACTGCAGTGTGGAGAGCAGCAGGCCTGTGCACTCTTCAGTCTCTCCTGCTGTCGTGCACAAAGCCGCCCTCGCTGCCCGCCGACCTCCTCGCTCCAGCGTTAGTAAAGGCTCCAGGCCTGCTGATGCAGATCGAGTGATGACGAGGTGGAGGACGAGGCGGCGAGTTTGCGAGGGCCCAGCTGCTTTCCACACACACACATTCAGTCCAGCTTCTCCTTCTGGACCAGCTTAGGAGCGTCTACAAAGTCCCGTCCATAAAAGAGGATAAGCCCACCGGTGACTGCGCTGGCTGTTCCCCAGAAGAGGACGTAAGCCAGCGTCTCAGTCCACGTGTCACCTGACAGGACACAACAGGTCGAACTGCGTCAGTGGAGCAAATTTATTTTCATTCAGTTTATTGCAGTTAGTCTTACCGGCCATTAGAAGGCAGATTATACACATGGAAAAGGCAACGACCATGATGATGGGCAACTAGAAGAAAGAAAAGCGGCATCACGTTAAAGACATCAGAGAAAGAAAATGAGTCGAGCTTCTTGAGCTCTTCTTACTGTCAGAAACTTCCAGTCCTTGGGGTCTCGCAGTGGAGTGGTCCAGTCAGCTTCATCGACAGCGTAGTTCCCCAGAAATAAATCGATGGAGTCCTGCAGGAAAAACAGCCCAGCTGAACTCTTCTCTGCAGCGGCATCATTACAGCTACGCTCTTCTATATGAAGAGGTTTTAACTGCTGGGTTGTTGCAAAAGATTTTGCAGTGACTTTGAAGTCTTTTTGTGTGCAGGTTTAGGATGTTACCGATGTCATTACTGATCTGCAACAAAGCAATGAGGTCCACACTGAACACAGTTTAACAGTTTTTGTCTCTGCTTACAAAAGAGCAACCAGCGTAAAAGCAAAGATGTTTTAAGGGATCAGCAGTTATTTCACTGAAGTGTGTGCAGCTCCTCGAGGTCACGGCTTTAAAAGAGTGAGACTGGACTTGTTTGAAGACTTTTCACCTCTCATCAGAGGCTTCTTCATTCTGGACTGTTGTTAAAAGAAGTGGGAAACATGGCCCTGCCTCTGAGCTTTTCTGAGCTCATAGCTCATATTTTTCTCATGTTTCCAGGTTTGATTCGGACTAAAAAATATGGCTTAATGAGATCTGCAAATCACTGCACTCTGTTTTTATTTACATTTCACAGTGTTGTCCAAATGTCCCCACCATCAGCGCTGAGCCCTGCTCGACTTCTGCTGCTCATGACCTGATTTTAAAGGAATACATGCCTGTAAAGCGAACTCTACCTGCAGCGGTCTGATTACTCATAACACAATGATTATGTGAGAGTCATTAGCAGCTGGTATTATTGTGATATTGCTGTAGTATCTGATGGAACAGATTCATTTCACTTTGCAATATGGCATTCACACTATTCCACACTAATGAAGGACGACCTGAACCCACCAGTGACGTGTGGTCAGCAGAGGTCATCATCATAATAATAATAATGATAATCAAATAAATGAAATCGTTTCTTTATCGAATGGTTTGATCTATGAACTATTTTTTATGAAACAATCTGACTCACACAAACTGTGCCCTGTCATGCAACGAGGCACTGATAGGGGGCGCTCGTGAGTCCATGGTGCAAAAAAGGAACAAAGGGTCGGTGTGTGGACTTCATTTATAAGTGAAGGTGAGACCATAATAAGGTTCATTTAAACAGTTTGTATGTGTAAAGAACGTTGATATGAAACATGTTAACTGCTGCTAATCAAACGGGAGGAAGGACGGGCTCAGCAGCAGGACGCAGTGGTGCTTCTGCTCTGCAGCAACTCCTGCTGCTGTGATCATGTGTTTCTATTTGATAAGGCAGTCGTCATTGCTGTGTTAGACTCCACGGAGCATTTCCATCCATAATTAATCTCTCAACATCTGTCTCAGCCGCTGCCGCTGTGCACTGAGGCAGCTACCACTGACTTCCCACTAAATGAAAGCAGAAATCATGTAACGAAATGCTACTAATAAGTTATATCAAATGTCCAGAACAGCAGCAGCTGCTTCACCGGCAACACGAGGGCAGGAAGTGCCTCTACTAGCTGGCTGGAGCCAAATGGTGAATAATTTACTCTGTTGGGTTCATATATTTGTAACTGTGGTGGATCAGCCATGAAGCTCAGCGCACGTCTCCCACCTGTCTGAAGCCATCAGAGAAGTTGTTTCTGTAATATCGGATCATCGAGTTCCAGCCGTCCATCAGCAGTCCCCAGTGTGTTCTCTTTCCTGTCCTGAAATATGAACATGACATTCAGCACCATTAAGAAAAGCAGCAGCATTTACAGCTACTTTATCATTATCACTGTTAACCCTTTAAGACCTACCATAGAACCAAGTCCGCCAGAGCTTATATTATATGTTTACATGCTGTGGAGCCATTTTTGGGAGCATTTCAAGTTGATATACATCAATACAACCATTACAGCCTAAATTTTAATAATATGTCTGCATTAAGTGCACAGTAATTACATAAATTGCAAAAAAGTGCAATAAACTACAAAAAACTGAAAATCGTTTTTGCTTTTTTAACATATATTTCTAGTTAGAGAAATTTAAGAGGCTTATCCCTCAAAACTGTAAATACAAAAAAGTTGCACAAAATAGTTTCCCACCACAGGAAATTTATTTTGAGTGTTTTCATAGTTTTATTTTTGAAATACACCAATTTTTATATACTGCAGGAAAAACGAAAATAAATATTATAGTGCAAATTTGCAAAAAAGCAGCATATGCATCAAAATAAACTATTTCCAGCAGTGCAATATGAGTCCTAAGCATCCCAGAAACCACACAGAAAGTCATAAAGTCAAACATAACTTTTAAAAACACCAGTATAGGCTCATGAGGCCCTGATGGTAAAAAACCCGACATTTCCGCGAAAATGACGTCACTTCCGGTTTCGGGCAGGTCATGGCGGACATGCGAAAGTTTGCGTCTATTCCAAGTAGGAAGTGTTATAGCTGATCGGATCGGCAAAGCCTGTTTCTGGAATATTATGTTTTTGTTGCTGCAAGCGCTTTTTATGCAGTTTTTGCAAAGTTATATGTGGAAGGAAACTGTGACCGAGGACAAGCTGATGGCATAAGATGTAAGTACAACTCCTCCGGTTTCATATGCAAAAAAAATTATTGCGCTAGCTCACGTGGTTGCAGAGCTACCAGGATTTAAAAATAGTTACGCAAAACAGAGCGTGCCGCTCCGACCGGCTTTAAAGGGTTAAAGTACAGAACTCAAAGTAAAATTAAGGAGCTCAAGGTTGGTCCGCAGAGGAGAACCTATCGCCAGTTAGAAACTTTCTTTAAGAGCAAAATCCAATTTGGGTTTTTGGTTTTGCCCTCGCAAACAAAACAAACTGAAATATTCTGATGTGTGGCTGTAGTGATCTTTAAATATTAGACTTCTCAGCAGGCTAGAACCAGGTATTAACCACCAACACTAATCAGCAACGGTTGCAAAGACCAGGCAGACCCTTGAGGACCCCGCCGTGTCCCAGTAGCCAGCCTCGAAAGCTGCGGATCAGTTCACCAGGGCTCCTGCTCTTGCCCACTGCCCAACACACAATGGACCCAACCCCTACAGCATCTCCTGTGGGTGTCAAACCTACAAGAAGGCGGGTCATTTCCTTCTTCAAGTTGGCAGGGAACAGTGGCCTGGCCACCAGGTGTTCTCCGTCAAGCTCCCTCTCCAGGCCTGGCTCCCAGGTTGGGACCCCGATAACCCTACCCTGGTGGTGCCTGTTATCGGACCCGGAGTTTGCAACATCCCCCGAGAACCTGAAGAGGAGAGTCCTGGCCCCTAGCCCTGCCAGTGTAGCAGAAATGATGAGGATGATGATGCAGCAGCAGCCGTTCTTCTCTGCGTGAGTAGCTTAATGTTGTTCGTGTGTAATTTACGTTGAGTAGGCTAACCACGTTATTACATTAATGCATGTAAGGTGAACTAGCAAACACCGTCGTAGCTACATGCGGCTGTCTTCGTGTTCACACTGGCCAAAAAGGCTAAAATGACCAAAGAAAAATTGGAAAACAGCAAAAACATGAGAGGTTTTTGGACAAAGTTTGTGTTCTTGGGGCGATCGTGGCTCAAGAGTTGGGAGTTCGCCTTGTAATCGTAAGGTTCCCGGTTCGAGCCCCGGCTTGGACAGTCTCGGTCGTTGTGTCCTTGGACAAGACACTTCACCCGTTGCCTACTGGTGGTGGTCAGAGGGCCCGGTGGCGCCAGTGTCCGGCAGCCTCGCCTCTGTCAGTGCGCCCCAGGGTGGCTGTGGCTACAATGTAGCTGCCATCACCAGTGTGTGAATGTGTGAATGACTGGTTGTGTAAAGCGCTTTGGGGTCCTTAGGGACTAGAAAAGCGCTATATAAATACAGGCCATTTACCATTTTACAGGGCATTTCTCCATTCTTTAAGCACCGTTTAAGCACCGGCACCATTTCAAAAGTACCGGTTTGGTACTGGTATCAGATAAAACCTAAACGATACCCATCTCTAGTGAGGAGTTCAGAGGGTCTCGGAGTACTGTTGCTTCTCCTAAAAGAGCCAGATGAGGTGGTTTGGGCATCTTGCAAAGAGGCCACCTGGAGGAGGTGGCTGGGAAGAGGGAGGTGCTGCCATTCTTGCTGCCCCCAATTTGCATTTTTAAGTAGGAAAACAGTTTTTACGTTGGGTCTGATGTTGCTAGTGTCTTCCTCACAGTGAGACATAACATGTTCATTAATTACTGGTACTGTTCTCGATAACACTCAAAGCCAAGATGTTGGTTTCGTATCGAAACTGGAAAAGTTTGATCGGTGCATCCCGATCTACTATCCACCCTTTTGAAGACATTTATTTTGGCTTTTCTGGGAGCTTTTACTGTGTGTGTGTCTCTCTCTCTAAAGACTCCTTATATTTTAACGGAGTACAATCGACTGTAGCACAAAAGTCAGAAACAAAACGCTAGAAGGAAATAGCTCCTCCAAAGAGAGAGTGGGTGGTTGCTTTCACCTCATCATGGAAGAGACGACTGTCAGTTCTGATGGCACAACTTGAAGACAGGTAGGGCTAAGAGAAAAACTTGTTAGCATGTATTGTAGGTGTTTGCTGTGAACACTCACCTGGTGAAGTCAGTCTTTAAGGCACCGGTTCCAGCATACTGCTTGGCACAAGCGTCAGCATTGTCTGCCCAGGCTGAAGGGGAGGCAGAGCAGGTCATTTACTGATCAGAGAGTTCGTCGTTCAATCCCTGGCTGCTCCAGTCTGCATGTCAAAGTATTCTTGAACGAGACACTGAGACGCTCTCTGATGCATTCACTGGAGTATGAAAGTGTGGGAATGTTCTCTGACTAAATGTTTTATAAAGTTGAATAGTTAGAGTCTAACCGTGAAGCAAAAATGTCAAAGAGTGCAATAAGTAACCAGTCTTCTGCTCAGTGTGTGTGTAAAACTGTGCAAAGACTAAATCATGCTGTCAGATAGTAGCTGAAGCAGTGTTTACCACACAATGCCCTTTACAAGTCCTGTAAAAATCAGTGGATCCAAAAGGTTTTGCGAGCATGCAAAGGGCCAGCTGTATATTAGGCAGGGTTTAGATATAAAAACAACAAACTCTGATTAGTTGTTACTACTCAGGCTACAGCCGTGTGAGGGAACACCCACCATTCTTGTACATCTTCTCAAAGTCTGTCTGCTCTTCAATCCGCTGGCCTATGTGGAGAACTCCCATCCTCTAAAGACACACACACACACCTTTTGTCAAATGCTCTCGAGTCTGAATGCCACTGTTTTCTAATACAGCCCTGTTTTAACTTGTTTATGCAAACTCTGAACATTTTCCTTGTTTACCTGCTGCTCATTTAGAAGAATCAAAGCAAATATAATCCCACTGCAAAATGGTATGGAGTTAATTTCAGTGCATTTGCAGACAGCAGTGGGGCTACTTTGACTGTAAGGTGCCAGGAGGAGCGCCCAGATCTGAAGAACAATCGTAGACAAAGCAGGGTTTCAAAAACCCGTCAGCAACAAGTCTGCTATTCTCAGAGGAACAGCTGACGAGGAGTGATGTGGCCTCTGTCCCTACGGACACAGCTGCAGATACTACAGTGCAAAGCAGCACAAACAGAACGTTTTGTTGTCATTGGTTAGCTTTAATGCACCAACTAAGGCCAAGAAGAATTGCAAACAGTTATATCTAGGGCAAATTAATCACGTTTCAGGAGAGGAGACGTACTCCTGATCATGATCAATGACCAGTTTATTGACATCAACAGATTGCTGCTCCATATAAGCTCAACAGTCCTTCAGCTAGATGAACTAACTGATGAACTATGTGCTCAGATACTTTTATTTGCTCTTTGATGTCATATTTATAATTTGGACAGAAGCAGATGTTCACATGATGGTGAAAGTGTAAAGAAAAATACCAACATAAAGGCCTGGGATATATTATAGCACCAACAGACAACAACAATCACCTCAAGGTACTTTGCAAAGCAAGGAAACAACCCTACGATCACACAACCCCCATGAGCAACTACTTGGCAACAGTGGGAAGGAAAAACTCCCTTTTTACAGGAAGAAACCTGCAACAGAACGGGGGGGGGGGGGGACACGTTGGGGGAGAGAGGATCGAGACGAGAGCGCCAGCTGTGAGCGGTAAGCAGAAAGAAGGAGGGCGTGCTGTTCTTGCAACAAACGGTTGTGTAACTCTGCTCATATAACAATCAAGTTGTGGATTTGTTGCCCGGACACTGAACTGTGCGCTGTTGGACCCAGGAAATGTACCCATGTGACTGTTTGGTGGCTGTTGATGTTCCTCCCACTGCTACCCCACAGCTCACAGCTGCATGTGACATTATTCGCTCTCCCATTGGCCGGTTACAGACTCAGCTTACAGCCTCTCTGGGGACTTCAAACACGTCACTGCCAACTTCACACAATGGTCGTGTCCAAATTCATGAGCTGCATCCTCCTGAGGACCCGGCCTTCGCGGTCTACGTGGGCCGGGTCCTCAGAAGGTCGGGTAGGCTGGAAGTAAACGGCCGTGAAATTGGACGGTCTAGCCTTCAGATTAGCGTCACCGCTGTCTCGGTGGAGTTTAATAAACTCGGCCGTCTGCTCCTTGCTATCTAGAATATAACAATATGACACTGGAGTAAACTCTCGACCGTCTCACACTTCTGTTTAATCAGTTTTCTGTTTGACGTTTATTCAGCTGTGTGGAAACCAAGGAGGAACCCACCTAGGGGATTAATAAAGTTTTATTTAATCTAATAATCTAATAACTTTAATCTCAGCCAAACCGATTTACTCACGAACAAATAAAACGCCGAAAAAAAGCCCAACAATAACATTTTTAGGTTGTCTAAGTGACTTATATATTACGTTTAACCTGAGTAGCGAAACTCCGCGGTGATCTGAAAATGATGTGCCGGGGGTTGTGCCGTTCTCGGCCGCTTCAGTGACCCTCGAGCTCCCAGCGAGCTATCGAGCTGGTGGGTAACAGACGTCTCCGAAAACGTCGAAGCACTTTTGCAAATATGCGATATCTTGATAAACCGAGCAGATATTTGATGTTTACACAGCTACTTTCTCGCCTGAAAATATGTTAAAAGTTTATTTTGTGACCCAGAAAGATTAGTAAGAGTCATTTTAAAACTTAGTAGCGGCCGCCATTGTTGGAAACTGGAGTTTGGCTGGGCCGCGCTATGAATTCTGGGATATGGTGGGCCACGAAGGACACACCCGACCCATCCTTCAAATTCGGGGAAAAGGAGGACGCATTTGTCGGCTGCATTCGGAGGAGTCTACGAATTTGGACAGCCTTCGGCGCCTCGCTGTGACGTAATCGGTCTACAAATGCGTCCTCAGGAGGAAGCAGCCCATGAATTTGGACACAACATGCATGTGGTCTGTCCCGCCAGGGGGGGAGACCTTTAGACCTACTGTATGCTAATGTCAGGGACCCTCCTCTGTACCCCCACTGGCTGGGTCAGACCAAAAGCTGATCAGTTCACCCTCCACTATGCGCCTGTTGTGAAGAGGGAGCCTGTGACCACCAGTAGTATTAGGAGGTGGTTGGAGGAGGCCTCAGTGGAGCTACAGGGCTGTTTTGTGACAGACTGGGAGACTCTGAGTGTTTCACCGACTCCACTGTCCCAGCTCAGACATCGTTATCCAAATAACAAGCTGTGGGTGACGAGGACATCAAAGCCTCCTCAACGACAAGAAGAAGGCCTTCAGAGTGGACAATAGAGACGAGGTGAGCATGGTTCAGTTACTGAAAGGTAACATCAGAGAATAATTACCAGAGAAAGCTGGAGCAGAACAGCATGAGCGAGGTGTGGAGCGGCATAAAGACTTCACTGGATTCAGGACATCCAACGGCAAAAAGCTGGGGCCAGTATGCCGGGGTTCCAAGCGATCTAAGCAGGTGACGTCGTCAGCGATTGGCTGGTCAGTAGCGTCACTCGATGAGTCATGAGAGCGTCTCGTCAAACCTGCCGTTCTTGTAACCCGGCGATGAGGGAAATACGAAACAAAGCCACGGTCTCTGAGTTTGACGAGAAGCCAGAGACCGAGCAGCGGGTACATCGACGCCTCCACTTCCACCTTTTTTGTACCGTTCATGTTGCATGCTAATTACGTTACAGGATGCTAGGCAGCAATGCTATGACAACAGCCAGGCACATTAGGTGCTACTGAAGTGTAATGGGAAACCAGCTGTGGTGAGCCATAGCAAGCTGATCAAAGTAGGTCCGATTAAAAAAGGGCTAATGTGCTCGATGTGTTTATCAACAGATTTGACACTGTAGTAACTGCTCAGCACCTCTCTCCTCTGTTCACGAGGAGTCTGAGTCTGCAGAGGTGCTGAAGACGTCCTGCCTTGGTCCTGTACCAAAGTGACCCCAGGGTTGCAGACCTGTGTCACTGACTTCCCAGGCCAGCCTGGAGGACGCCATCATCTACCTGCTCAATGGTGTCTATGCACATCTGGACCAGCCGGCGAGCACTGTGAGGGTCGTGTTTTTTGACTTTTCCAGGCGTTCAACACTATCAGGCCGACCCTCCCGTGTGATAAGCTGCCAGCGATGCAGGTGGATGCCTCTCTGGTGTCCTGGATTGCTGATTAGCTGACAGGAAGACCACAAAATGCGCGTCTTCAACATTGTGTGTCAGGTGATCAGCGACACAGGGACCGTGTACAGCACAGACTTCAGCCACTGCACAGAAACCTGCCATCAGAGGTTTTCTGATCATGCATCAGTGAGAGTGACGACGCAGAGCACTGGGGGAAGTGGGTTGAAGTGGACATTGTGGAAGACTACAAGTCCCTTGGAGTACATAGATAATAAACTGGACTGGATTAAAAACAACACTCCACAAGCGGTTAAGGTCTTTTAACATCTGTCAGACGATGCTGTCTGTTGCAGCAGTGCCATCCTCTACGCTGCTGCACGCTGGGGGAGCAGGCTGAGGGTCACAGATGCCAAAAGACTCGATAAACTGACCCGTAGGGCCAGTAATGCTGTGGGGACGGAGCTGGACCCCCTTAAGGTGGTGTCGGAGAGGCGGATGTTGTCCAAGATGAAGCTGGACAAGCCTCCATGACATGCTGGCCAGTCACAGGAGCACGTTCACTGAGAGGCTGAGATTACCCATAATGCACCACTGAACGCCACAGGAAATCATTCCTGTCTGTGGCTCCCTGTACAACTCCTCCATCGATACAATAGTACAATAGCGCACATGCTCTGCAGTGAACGTAACAACGTTTAATAGATCAGAGTAAAATGTACACGATATATATTTAATCTCTGTAATATTCTGGATATTTCGAGCTGGTTCAGTCTGTTACTGTTCTTATCGTCTCTAAACACTGATTCTGGGGGAAACCCCAAAGCAGACCAACAACCTGAAAGAAGCATTAAAGCAGAAAGTGCAAACAGGTTACACAGATTTGAACCTTCGCCTTTATAAAGGCTTTGTGTCAAAGTGTAATGTGTACGATTAATCATCACCAGTTAAATAAAGCAGTATCATGTTCGTATCAGTATCATATGTTTGTGCGTTCTTTCTGTTTACACATGTTTGGACAATGAAAGCATTTCTGTAACTTGGCCTCTGCACACGTACTGTGTTAGATTTTAAACCAAATAATGACTTACATATCTTATGGAGCTGTCCGGCACTTCGGGATTGGTGGGAAAATATAATGGAGGTAATTTTCAGTGTTATAAAAAGGAGATTTGGTATCTCACCAAAACTGTCCATACTTGGTATAACCACAGAGCTTTCTGATGGAGATTTTTCCAGTTATACAAAAAGATGGATTATTCTGGCTACTACAGCCAAACGGGTCTAAGACATTAGCGGAAAAAGACCCCCCTCCCTATGAAGAGTGGCTAAAGACAATGGCTAAGTTGGCGTCTTACAAAAAAGTGACTCATGGTTTATTAGACAAATTGCATCAATATGATTGTATTTGGTCCTTTACAAGCTGGCTTTCTGTAACTTGAAGACAGAAGAGTAATGACAGAGTGGTGGTGTGGGGATTGGTGTGCGAAGAAAGAATAGGATAACTTTCCTTTGTTTTGGTTTTGTTTTTGTTTGTTTTTTAAACTATTTATTTATGTAGTTATCCTTAAGTTCTGTTATTGAAGTTTAAAATTAAATAAAAATTGTTGATGACAAAAAAAAAAAAAGACTTTCAGCTTAGATTTAAGGAGTTTAGCAAAATTATTACATTAACTGATTTGCAGTTAATGAAAAATGAATTCTAGCAATCTAAAAGGAATTACGATGAAAGCGAGGGAGGCTTCGAGGACGGGTCGAGAACCCAAATAAACCACAGAGCTAACCAAACCTTCAGGGTAACCGGCTCAGCCATCAGATTCAGAATTTAGCTTGCAGGGGAAAAGCAGTCCAACACAGCTAAAGAGCAGCGTATGAAAAACATATACTGCTCTACCTGAAAATGTTGGGGTCCTTTCCACTGACTGGAAAAACTTCCTAAAACAGGCTGGGATTCCTGTTTTTGTTAAACCCTTGAATCACTTTAGTCACATATTGACTGTTTGGTTTAAAATCCACTGTGGTGGTGAACAGAAAACATTTATGACTCATAGGTCTAAATGTGTGTAAATGTGCTTGTACAGTAAAGTACTTCACGGTTTCCTGATGGTGCTGAATGAGAACCATTACAGCTTCTTTAGTTCAGCAGGCTCCCCAACAGTCCCCAAAGTTGAGCTATCCATTATTTTCATTATTATACGTGACTATGCATTTAATACCTGCAGCTGTGACTGAAGAGAGCGTCGGGCCAGCAGGCTCTGGATGACATTTGTACGATCCAAACAGTCCATGCAGTTGCTCCGAAAAGTTCCCTCCTGATTCAACAGCACCTTTCCATCTGCATCCACTAGGAAATATCTGAATCCATATGCACAACATTACTTCTGATGCAGAGTGTATTGCTATTGGACAGACACAAGCTGCTATGCTAGCTCACTGACCCAAAGTCATCCTGCATTTCAGCAACCGTGTCCAGTAAGATCTGAAGGCGGTGCCACCTCATGTGGCTGCACTCCTTATGAAAGTCAAAAGCTATGTACCTACACATAAACAAGGCTTTAATTACCTGAGGAAAGCTGGATGTCGAGTAAATGCCAGACACAGAGGAAGCCTTAGGCTGAATTAGTGGTAATCTTACTTGATCGATCCATTACCCAAGTTTGTGACCATGTTGTCAAATGCCAGCTCCAACGGCTTTTCTGAGCCTTTTTGGTTTATCTGTGAAAAAACAGAACAAATAAAACAAAGAGCCTTTGCAAACGATTGCATATGGGTATTTGTGGTTTTACTGTTATTTCATTTGACTGTGAAGGTTATATCATGGTCTTGTAAATGCAAAAATCAGTAGCTAGTAAGGGTGCAACGATACTCGTATCGATATTGAACCGTTCGATACAGTGCTTTCGGTTCGGTACGCATATGTATCGAACAATACAACATTTTTAATTTATTTTATCAACTTTTCTTCTGACGATGCTGTCTGTGTTGAGCGCTCAGTGGATCTGCGCTCGACTACTCCGCCTAGGCTGCACTGTCGAGCGCAGATCCACTGAGCGCAGGGCAAGCTAGCAAGACAGAAGCTAAGCTCGTTGCAACATGGCAAATTGAACCTCCCCCACCCTCATTCAGATCTGGTGTTTGGAACTATTTTGGTCTTCATGTGACGTATGACCCTGAAGGTAAGCGCGTCATGGACTAAAGTAAAACAGTATGTCGGATGTGCCAGCAATGCTCAATTACATGGGTGGGAACTAGTGTGTTAGCGCAGTTAGCTCGTTAACGTGTTGGCCGTCCAGCCCCACGCACGGGGCGATCCGCGGTAGCTCGTTAACGGAGATTTGCCGTGTTGTGGCGTTGACGTCATTTCAGATTAACGCTGACAGCACTAGTGGGAACACAACCAATATGACTGCACATTTACTCCGACATCATCCTCGTGCAAAGACAAGTGGAAGCAGACAAAAACAACAAGCACGCATGCTACAAACTTTAGCCGAGTCATTTAGACAGCCGTTAGCACATGATTCTCCTTATGGGGACCTGATATGTTTAATATGCTGCTGAGAATATAGCCCAGAAGAAGCGTATAGTAGAGCTTTTATTTTGGAAAGAGACATTTCTCTGTAATAAACTCTCTTTTCCAAAGATGAGGGATTCCTCCATCAGATAGATTTATTATTTTATTACTTTGTTTCAGCAACATTAAATTTAAAAACTGTACTTTTGAGTTAAAATATATATTTATAATTTTAATAAATGACAAATTAAAACAGCATGAACATTTTTTTGTATTGAAAAAATATCGAACCGCGACACCAAAGTATCGAACTGAACCATGAATTTTGTGTATCGTTGCACCCCTAGTAGCTAGGTAGCAATTATCTAACGGATTTTTCTTACCAAGTTCAAAGTGACTTGTCTTCCATAGAGGATGATCTGGGAGTCAAAGTGTCTCTGGAATCCATCCAGCTACGACAAAAACAGGACGATTTCAGAAATGAAGATAAACAACAGGTATTTGTTGTTTCACTTGAATCTGCATGTAAAGAACTTACATGGTTGACTGTTTTGCTGATCTGTGGTTTTGGTTTGTACCTGAGATTAGGCCTTTGGGACCAGTAGAAGGGGATGGAGCCTCTGGTCTGCAAACACACCATTAACAACGAGAATTTGAAATCAGAGGAGAGACCCAGAGAAGGCAGCAGAGTTTCTGACGCTTGCCTACAGAATGAGCCCGTGAAGCTCTTGGGTTGTTCGTCCTGCACAGCTTTGAGTCTTTGGTCGCTCAAAAAGACCCAACTGTGGAGACATGTAGGCTTAAGATATTAACTTTAATAGATTAGCTACACATCCATACGTTAAACCAGCGCCTGTGTGACAATAGCTGAAATATCCAAACAACATGAAGGCTCCCATATTTTATCAAACACATTATCCACACTATGTAACTCGCATGTTAGGTAATCCAATGACACATATTCCAGTACAGTCCACTGTCATGGACTGTATGTTTTGATCCAGATCAAAAGGACTCACTTGCAAAGATGTTAACAGCCTGTAAAGCTGCTTTTGTCTTTCTGAGCAGGAAACACGACGGTTCAGCGGCAGCAGAGATCTGATCCAGTTCACACTTTATGAACAACACTGCTGTATTTTCTGCATGAGCACAGACCGTGAGTAAGGTTGTCCACCTCTATTCTACACTCAGGGCAGAGTAAGGCCTGATCTATCTATGGTGAAACCTGCATTTGGATTGCTTTTGCTTCATTACAGACACTCAGATATTTAGCATTCTCCCAGACTCGGTCTCAGGTGCCTTTTAGTGATTTAGATGTTGATCTGTTGAATTTCTGAACACGATTTGTCTTCAATCATCCAGGTAAGTAAATCCCACACTCGCTCACAGGTCACCTCGATGAAACGCTTCGTCCAGATGAACAGAATCAACTTTTTGGAAGTTTTTTCATCTTTTCACTTTGTTTTTAGAGTAAACTTAAGATTGGGAAGCCAACAGACGGACGTTGTGA
>NW_028270135.1:977500-1062500 GCF_056152115.1 Neolamprologus brichardi
GGCAGAACGCGATGAAGTTAGAGCCCAGAACCTTCTCACAGTGCTGACCGCTGCACCACTCTTGGTTCAGACCAAATATTCAGTTTTTCTGTTTTTACTGCAGGCTACACCAGCCCAGCCCTACACTGATACTTTCTTGTAAAACACTGCCACCTATTGATTAAAATCTAAATAAATCTTAGCACATGACCCCATTATTGTCATTAAACAATGCTACGATAACCTCTTAGTTTCATGTTCACATGGGAGCCATCAGGGTGAAATATTAATTACTTGGGCACCAAGTGGGCAGAATTTCATTGAAAGTCATGACAATGAATTTAAGTTGGCTGAGTATCGGCTAAAAAATAGACAAAGGATACAAGAGCGACATGATTAGTAACATGAAGCCTTTGTGGTCTACCTCAGAGAATACCCTTATGTGTTTTTGTTGGTGCCATTAAAGTTTTCTTTTATCATTAAAAATTTAAATTTGATCTTAATCCACATCATAAAACTTTTAAAGTCCACCAGACGCAGGATTAGGGCTACTATTTAAGTTTTTTTTTTTTTTTACAATCACACCATTTTTTATCAAATTGTATCCAGTTCAGAACATCAGTGGAAAATCTTTCAACAGAAAAACTAAACCCAAAACGTGAGACTTCATTTGTCTCTTCATTTGTGCTGCATGTTGCAGATTTAAACCTTTAGATTGACCCAGTGGGTTGTGTAATATTAGCAGATATGAGCCAAACATAAATGGGTGTATCTGATCCCAGTGCAGATTCAATTTCTAGCGTCAGGGTTTGCGTAAACAGCGCCGCCCAAATAAATGAAAAATTTGATATCACTTTGTTTCTTGTTTAACATATGTAGTTGGTGTTTTGGAAGGGAACACGTGGGATCAATTTCCTACAGCCTGCAAGAGGGTGACTGAGATGCATCCTGTCTGCGTTGGTGACGCGGAGCTGCATTGTTGAGCTAAAACAGATGAAGGAAAAGCCTCCTCGATGTAATGCAAGGCTGGTTTGTGTTGCAACCCTGAAGGTCCAGAGTCAGAACTGACAGTGGCCATCAGAAGACAGAGGAACGCCTGCAGGGATGCAGCCGTCTGGGATTACTGGGCGAGAGCGTCAGCGTATCAGATTGCCATTTTCTTGTTGCTTTCTCCAAACCAGAGCTGCTTCAACAGGAAACACTGAGGTCTCTGACTCGTATCTGTTTCAAAAAAGTGTTAGACTGAAGTTTCGTATGAAAAACTTCAGATGGCCTGGTTTCTTTAACTGTGTTAGTTTACTGCTGAGAGACTTTCAGCTCAGAGTTTGGGCTATTAGAGTCGGAAGGACTTGGAACTTTGAAAGTCAGAAGAAATGAGAGGAAGGAAAACTAGTTTTGACCTCCTGATTTCTTCTGTGTGTGCGTGTGTGTATCTCATACTAAACATAAAAACGGCAGCTTTGGTTAACACAAGATACAAGTTTAAAATGATAACTATGCATTGAAGAAAGACAGGGTATCTAATACCTACGGAGCCCCGCAGGGGACATGGGAGAAAAAAAAATTAAGACGGACTTTTGCGAGATCTCGCAAAACTAACTCGAGATCTCGCAAAACTAACTCGGGATCTCGCAAAACTTTTGCGAGATCTCGCAAAAGTTGAATTCCAACAATGGCAGCAGCTACTTAGTTGTAATATTACTCTTTCTGGGTCACAAAATACACTTTTAAGATATTTTGAAGCGTGAATGTAGTTGTGTAAACGTCAGATATCTGCTCGGTTTACAAGACATCACATATTTGCAAAAGTGCTCCGACGTTTTCAGAGATCTGACACCCACTAGCTCGAAGCTAACGGGAGGTCGAGACCTACTACAGCCGGGAGGAACACCGCTTTCCCGGCACATCGTGCCTCGACCTCCCAGTCGGCTTCGAGCTGGCGGCCTCCAGCCGAAGAATGCGGCTAAAACTTTTGCGAGATCTCGCAAAAGTCCGTCTTAATTCTTTTTTCTCCCATGTCCCCTGCGGGGCTCCGTAAATACCATCTGGGCCTGTGTGAAGAGTGTAAATCTAAAAAGCAATCGAAACTGCACTGAGAACCGGTTGCAGCTGGGCAAGACACCTGATTCCAGCCTTGTTCAGGCAAATGCTCATGAAATTGAACATTTTGATTGAACATAAAGTTGCTGCAAAACATTCAGAAGATATTCCAGAGGAGATGAAAGAGGAGATGTTTGAATCAGTGTGCGAAGGATTATGAAACTCTTTCTAAGGCTTCGGGAATCCACAGATCCACACTGTGATACATTAGCTACAAATGGGAAAGATGGTGAATAAGACAGCAGGCACCATCCAAACGTCCTCAGAGTGCAGATCATCCATCAAGCAAAGAGACTGAAGAAAAGACTGGTCTCAGCTGGAAGAGTGGAGAGGTGAAAGCCACTGCTAACAAAGAACAGTGAGGCTCTTTTGACGGCTTTCATGACTCTCAAACATTGTTGAGAATCTTCTATGGAAAGATGAGTTAAAGGTTGAACTGTTTGAAAGACCGAAGCAGAGTCCCATTAGACCTAAAGTCAACCGTGGACGTGTAATGTTGCAGGGTCGCTTTTGCTCCTTTCTGCTCGTTAGTCTTTATTAAAGCTTAAAAACAACCGAGTTATGCAACTACAAGGTGCAGCTGAGAGTAAGTCTGCTGCTAAATGTCTGAAAAGGTAAAAAGCTACTTAGTGTGGACCTAACAGTTCAGAGTAAAACTGCAGACTGAGTGTGTCGTGAAAAAAACGACACAAAATTCTGACAGAGTTGACATCAAGCGACGATGAACCGGTCCTGATGTCGACAAACAAGAAAAGGAAGAAATTGAGATTTCTCACTTCTCACCAGAAGACAGCAGCAGGGAGGAGTTGAAGCTGTATCACGACATCAGTGGGGCAGTTCAAGTTCTTGTTAGGAGATTTGAGACCACATCTGAGCAGGTAGAGCAGGGGTGTCCATCTCCAGGCTTCGAGGGCCGGGGTCCTGCAGGTTTTAGATCTCACCCTGGGTCAACACACCTGAATCAAATGATTAGTTCATTACCAGGCCTCTGGAGAACTTCAAGACATGTTGAGGACATAATTTAGCCATTTAAATCAGCTGTGTTGGATCAAAGTCACATTAAAACCTGCAGGACACCGGCCCTCGAGGCCTGGAGTTCAACACCTTTGAGGCAAAGGAATCATTTTAGAAAACCGACTGAGATATCGTAACGTCTAGCTGTATATCTGAGTTAGTTTAGTTTATTATTTGCATGTGCAGAGTACCAGTGCACGCTCTGAGCCACAGCGCACGTGTTGCCAGATGCAGTGGTCTGATTGGTCAGATCTGTTTCTCCACCAAACTGGAAAAAAGTCGGAAAGAACAAATGCCCCAAATTTTTACAGTGAAGTGAGGCGGTCAGTGTGCATTAGTGTGCAGTTTGCATAGAGAGGTTTTCTTGAGTCTGTGGTTTTTGTTGGAACATAGAGCTTAGTTTTATTTCTGTGTGTGAGTTAGAGCCAGCACAGATCTACATATAGACCCCTGGGGGACTCCACAGTTGAATACTGAGAGAGGAATGGTCAGTAAAGCAAAAGCAAAAAAAAAATGTATGATTTGACTTGAATGATCCCAGTGTTGCATCCTTTCCAAATTTTATAGGCCACCGTATCAGATGCTGTAGGTCAACGATGGCTCCAGCGTGAGCAGTTCAAACATCATTCGTCACACTGATGAGCGAAGCCCTGAGAAAGATGTTTGAAACAAGACTGAAAATGTTCATCGATGCTGTCGTGCCATTCGTAATGCTTCAAGTTTTGCTGTAAAGGGTGATTTTGAAACTTTGGTGAAACTTCTAAACCGTGTTGACCAGCTGAGCTGACGACCGCTGCAGCTGATGGTAAATGAGCCGTTCTGACCGTCATCCTGCTTCCTGCACGGACTCTTTCCACTCACTGAGTTGGGCGAGGGCCGGCGTTCACTTTCTAGCACAAACCTGAAGCTACTTCAACTTTCCAGGTAATTTACAAGCTTTACCAAAGTTCCCCCTTTCTGACTGCAGAGCTTTGAATTAATTACCTACTCTGAACCTATATTGGCTTTTATGAAACGCTCTTACGAGATTTCAACATCCTCTTTGAAACGAGAAGCACTGGGATTTCAGTCGGGAACGCTACAATCCGGAAGAAGACGACTCAGTAGGAAAAGCAATTTATTCACGACCAGTCACGGCAGTGTGTGGCAGATCACAGCTTTGTTTATTAGGAACACAGACCTTTGTTTTTGGAAACACAAAATGATACACACAGCATTTTTAATGTCTGGAGACAAACACTGGTGAGGCCGGCGCACACAGGCTGAGCTGACAGGAATCCACATCTTAGGCTTACTCTGCATGTAATTGCACACTTCTTGAAGACCCTCCAACTTTGTTTGTGTGAGAACTGGCCGAGTGTGCTCTCGCAGGCTGCTAATGAGCAGACATGGGGATATGGTGCTAATGCTGACTATGTGGAGCGACACACACATTTGTCTCCTCTCTCTGGGCTACCTATCAGAAGCACCGAGTACTGTAAATAGCAGGAAACCTGCTGTGTTTTGTAACTTGCCAGTGAAGCCTCATGTTTAACCACAGCCAATGAACAGGTGGTACATCGCAGCCAGCAAAAGTAGTTATGTAACATTAGATAAGACACATGCTGTGAGTTTCTGTATGATGGTGCACATTTGCAGTCTTTTCTAATTATCACAATGTGGCCGAGCCCAGAGGAACCAGCAGAGAGGATGCAGATGACAGTGTTGCAGGAAATGCATAATAAGCCAGTGAGTGTGTGCAGGATTTGGAGGTTTAAATGTAGCTGTGGAAACGTTTTCATTTAGCCTTTCAACCAACACTTGCCACTTCACCGCTCTTCTGTCTGGTAAAGTGATGGTAATAGTATCTGGTCCACATACATTGACTTCTACTCACTAAATGTAAAGGTAAAGTCATCCTGTTATCTCAGGTGATGTTGACACAAAAGTGGTGTAAATGCTTCCTACAGTGAATAGTAACATCCGGCACCGGTTCTGACATAAACGGTAGTAACCAGACCGAAAAGCAGCGCACATTTCGGTGCTTTTTTTTCTGAGCTGTGATACACTTTAGATTCTAGCCAATCATTTTACGTTTCCGAGGATAGTAGGCGGGTCCAGGTACGTACGTTCTTTTAGAGCAGAGCTACAGATTAAAATGCCCAAGGCAAAGCGGTCAAAGTCTGGCTGTACTTCACAGCAAAAGATGCAAACTCAGCAGCTGCAACAAGTGCTTTAAGCTGATACTGTGATACTGTCAAAGGAGGTAACACCTCAAATCTGATGAAACACCTGGCGACGCATAGCGTTTTTTTAAAAGCCGAGAAATGCACCGTATTTGATAGCTTGCTGCGAGACCTCACACCGAGCACATCTACTGCGGGTGTGGTGCCTGTTATCGACCCGGAGTTAGCAACATCCCCCAAAAACCCGAAGAGGAGAGTCCTGGCCCCTAGCCCTGCCAGTGTAGCAGAAATGATGATGATGATGATGCAGCAGCAGCCGTTCTTCTCTGCGTGAGTAGCTTAACGTTGTTCGTGTGTAATTTACGTTGAGTAGGCTAACCACGTTATTACATTAATGCATGTAAGGTGAACTAGCAAACATCATCATAGCTACATGCGGCTGTCTTCTTGTTTGATGGCAGATACTCCCTTCACCCTGGCCAAAAAGGATAAAATGACCAAAGAAAAAGTGGAAAACAGTTAAACATGAGAGGTTTTTGGACAAAGTTTGTGTTTTTTCCATTGATTAAGCTGCTTCCAGCCAAGAGTGATACCATATATGCCCCATAGCTGCAGAAAAGGCTAACATTGTTATCTTTTTACAAAAAAACAGGTAAACATGAGAGGTTTTTGGACCAATTTTGTGTTCTCCATTCTTTAAGCACCGGCACCGTTTCAAAAGTACCGGTTTGGTATCGGATAAAACCTAAACGATACCCATCCCTATAAATGTGACAGTGAATTAAACTGCCTGTAAGAATGTGAAGCTGCATGCTAACTCTTGAAAAGACTCCTCCTAAGGCCTAATAGTTATTTCTAATGTTTGCACACAGATGGATTTTCTGGCGTGATGGTGACACTAGACAAAAGAAGCAGTTGAATTATCCCCTATACTATGTCTTCTGAAACAGAGTGCCCAAATATTACCTTCCTTTCACTCCACTGCTGGATGAATTCTTTTTTTATTTAAAGCAGCCATATTGTGGGCTCTGCACACAAGCACAGGAATCCTCCAGTGCAGACCACCCTGCACAGACCACGAGACCACTAATATAATAACCATTTGTATGGCTCTGCTTTCTTTTAGCTGCATAATCCACTCCAAACAACAAGGGCAAGTGTGATGCCAAATATTTATACCAAAGTCTGATAGCCCCACAAATCAGCTCAGCAGTGATCTAAAACTTACCAGACACACTAAAACACACATGAAGGCTTAATGGAAATCAAATGCTAAAGTGAGTCCAAAAGGCACTCAGCTCCATGACAAACAAAGAGAGAGGAAAATCTTTTCTTTTAAAAGCTGATTCGATGTGAAACCACAGCAGGGCTGAAAAGCAGTTTTTTAAATAAGTATCTATGGAGCAAAATAAAACGTCTGCTTTAGTAAGTAACAGCAGATGCTTGGATCGACTGTAACGGCAAAGCAGTGTCTCAAAATCTGATTTGTGTTTCTGGTATCACGTTTGTTAGCATGACTTCATAAAAACACTTCAGTCAAGGTAATATTTTCCCATTATTTGGTATCTAAACTATTTTAAAGTGTGTGTGGGTACCCCCACGTTGCACTGTGGCGAGCTGCTGTTGATGGCACCGGAGAAAACATACTGTGACTTTATGACATCACAGTCGTTTCTGATGTGACACCTGATGAAACTAAAATATTTTCACCCACAACAAAAGAATAAACATGAAGTTTCAGGTTGTAACCTTTCACTTCGTCGGTCACTAAGATGGATTTAGTATCTCTCTGCAGCAGTGACACATTATGCTACGTGACGAGCACACGTTGGATCTTTTTGTTTATTTGCTTTGAATTTTTGGTTTTCTTAAAGTCTGTGACTTGAACAGCAGATTCTGTAAGTTTGAAATCTCCTCCAGAATGATGTGCTACATTATCAAGGATCACAGGGAATATTTTATCCCCCACCTCCCCCTGTAAAGTTAATTCCATCCAAATAGGGCTTAAGACGTGTAATAACTATGCCAAAAGCCTGCGAATAAAGAGGGTGAGGAAAAGCCCAGTGTAGCTCATTAACTTGACTTCTTCTTCTTCTTCACTAAAGCAGGTCTTCCTGCTCAGTAATCAGGCTTTAGACTTTCCAGCCCTGTGCTCACTGCGCTCACAGAGCTTCCAGTTTCTGGAGCTGCAGGGCTCAGTTCACCTTGACAGGCCAGCCCCAGAGAGAAGATCTGGGTTCAGAGCTGAGGAGGCAAACACTGCAAAGGTGTGGAAGACAGAGGGCCAATGAGTTGAAAGAGCTGGAGAGGAGGGGTAAAATAAAGAGGTGGAGTGAAGCTTTGGCTTGCGTTTGACAGCTGGCAGGCTTAAGAGAAATACAATACACCGATGGGAAGACCACAGAGGGGAAGGGATATGTGAATGGTATAAAATGAAGTTTAATGAGTGCGAGCGGGGCGGGTTTGTTTGAACAAGAATTGTATGCTCGTGTAAAAAATATGCACACGCAATAAGCGAGATTGTAGCTGGATAACGGGATACAGAGATACTTGTCATGAAATTTACATGACCACACAGAACTGGCATCCACGGCAGGCTGGCTCAGCGCTGCATGCCCTGACACACCTTTGAAGTCTGAGCTTTTTCCTCACCACTGGAAAATCTCCCAGTCTCTTTTACACACACACACGCACACACACACACACGCACACGTCATCTGCACGCCGCAGTCAACACTGTCTCCCTACACAGGCCTCACATAGGCGTAGTGGGAAGTGAAAGAGCAGTGAGACGTCAAACGCATTAATCCTGCAGCAGCTCGCTCTGCTGTGCATGGCTAATCATTGCAGTTTATTATCCATCTGCAGTGCTGTCTGCACCCAGAGCTTCAGGAGTCATTAAACAACCCCGCTTCATGATCTCAGTGGAGTTTAATTTGAACTGAAGATGCGACTGCTAGTCTGTAATTATATGAATAATAAAGACTGTGTCTACACTGTGAAACGCGACACTTTTTCACCATGGCGTGCTTTCTCCTTGATTTCTCACAGGACTGGTGATTTTGTTGCTTCTGCGTCCACTCGCAGAATCATTAGTAGAAGTGGGTGTTAGACTCATGAGAACGCTGAGATTCACAGATTCACACCCAGTAAAAGCTTCAAAGAATCAAGCTGGATACTATTCTGTCAAGTTTTTGACCTATCTTCCCTTTATCCATCCATTTCTTCCCTGCTTTTCCAATTTAGGAGCGCTGTGGGGCTGGAGCCTCTCCTGGCTGTCAGGGCGAGAGGCGGGTTAGACTCTGGACAAGTCTCCAGTCCTGTTTGCATCAAGCATCTCACTACAGTATCACTGCTTCGTGCCACTGGTCTACAATTTTCCTTCTGCTGCAGTAGCTGTCACCCACAGACTCAGACTCCTTGTCTAATATCGCTAACATTGTTTGGTGTGCATTTTTAAGCCATCAGAAAGTGTACACATTCCATATATTCATATATAAAATGTATAAAGTTTACATTTTGTTACATTTTACTACCTGTACTTGCATCAATAATCCCATATCTGTGTCTGTGAGCTTAACCACACAGCTGATATTACCACAGTCCTGGTGACTCAGTGTTATTCCCTGGGTTTGGTTCTCTTGATTGTTTTCTGCCCGTGTTACATTTGTAGTTCTAGTCTTTGCTTTCGGTCCCTGTGGTCTACGTTGTCTCCATGTTTGTGAGTCTCCTGTGTCCCGACTATGTTCCCTCTGTGTCAAGAAGTTGAAACCAAGCACAACATTGTTTTTCTTGTGACATTACCAATAAGTTTGATGTGTCACATGACCCTCTTCCTATTGAAAAAACAAAAGTTGTATCCAAGATGGCCGACTTCTAAATGGCCACCATGGTCACCACCCATATTGAGGAGTTTGCCCCCTCACATATACTAATGTGCCACAAACAGGACTTTAATATCACCAACCATTCCCATGTTATTACGCTGTATCCATGTAATGTCCCACCCTGTACATCAGGGAAACCAAACAACCTCTGGAGAAGAGGATGGCACAACACAGAAGAGCCTCATCAGGCCAGGACTCTGCAGTCTGTTTACACCTACAGGCCAGTGGACACTCTTTCAATGAGGAGGATGTAACATCCTGGACAGGGAGGAACGCTGGTTTGAGGGCGGAGTCAAGGAGGCCATTTACGTGAAAAGGGAAAGACCATCTCTGAATCAAGGAGGTGGCCTAAGGGTACATCTGTCACCATCTTACCACGCTGTGATTGCAGCCATTCCCCAACTCTGTGAATGGGACTCATGGCCATTGATCAGTGGTTATTGATCAATGGTCATAAGAATTTGCATAATTATGATTAAGGAACTGACCTCACAGCCCATTATTCCTTCAGTGGGCTGGTTTCAGACATTATGCAAATGTACTGTTTATAAAATTGAAAACCTGCAGTCAGCTGAGACGGAAGAAGTCACCTGGATGATGACGAAATGTTTCTCCCACTGAAAACGTCCAGATGAACAGAAATTTTGGGCCTATTAAGTGTTCACAGATCAGCTGGTGCTCGTCCTGCTTGTTCTTTTAAGTCTGTCTGTGAAGGTTCTCAGTCACCCAGGTTGTCGTAGTCTGAGCAGCTTCGAAAGAAAAGCGTCTGGACTTCTTTAAGTTGCTTGAAGACGTTTCACCTCTCATCCAAGAAGCTTCTTCAGTTCTAAGGTCAAATGGTGGAGAGTCCCAGATTTAAACCCAGTGGGCGTTTCCCCCCTTTTAAGTCTGCTTTGTTAATTGTCCCGGTGCTGGAGTGGGTGAGGCCATCATTTATCTCCTGCACAGGCTCACCTGGGAAGTGCTGGAAGCACTGTGAGAGTCATGATCTTTGACTTTTTAAAAGAAGATGTGGGTGACAGGAGGATGTTAGCTAAACACTACTCCCCCTCTGCATGAGACAGTGAGACGGAGCAGCCTCTTCTGCAGCTGTTACAGCCACAAAAAGCAGTCGCGGTGTACAATATGCACACAGATAAATACCTACTAAAAAATACATGTATATTATCATTCCTACTGCCATGTCACGATTCTTTGCACCTTTTTATTTTTCTATTTTTCTGGTTTTCAAATACATCTCTGAATCACTTTTTCTTTCTGACCCTTGTGCATTTTTCTCGGTATCTATCAGTTTCTCCCTGTCTCGTTTTTTTAATGCTTGAAACTATTTTATTGCTCTTCTGTAAACTTGAGTTGAAAAATAACATGTTCACATTGAAAACAGCAGTAAGAACAATCACAACAACACTGTACAAATGTACGCAAAATACATTCATCTGAGAACAAGAAGCACTCAGAGATGCAACAAACATCGACAGTAATGTGATGTTTACAATCCCCATATATTATTCCATGTATATGTTGTCAATACAAAGAACGGCATTAAGACATATTTTTAAATGGCTCTATAGAGCATTATAATCACTTGGACCTTCAAATCAATCTAATGACCTTTAAGAGAGTTCAGAGGTCAAATTGGACATGACGTGTTGACAATGCAGACAACACTTGTAGGTTTTTGTCAATTTTCTACCAGTGACTCACTAACTTGACCTTGAAGACCTCGGTAGATGTATGTGAAGTTTTAATGGATGGTTAAGATGATCCCAGTCCACACCCCTACAAAGTTTTATCAGACTTCATTCAAATTCTTTCGAGCTGTTTAGAGACAGAATGACAAACATTACCGTAAACGTAACCTCCTTGGGGCAGTTAATAAAGGAAAACATGACCTACACCTTAAAGAAGGGGTACAAAGGGAGTTTTGTGAGCAGTTTGTGTTGGTCTCCTCGCGTCTGCATGGTTCACTCAGTGCACGCTGGCTTCCTCTATCTATCAGTTTTCACATCAAATTTGAAAAACTAATTTTTTTGATAGTTTTTCATTTTTTTTTGAAAAACTATCAAAAAAATTAGTTTTTCAAAAAAAATTTATTTAAATTTATTTTTAAAAATTAAAAAAATAATATTTTTTTTTTTTAAACTTAAAAAAAAATTTAAAAAATGTTTTTTTTAAACCATTTTTTCTCTAAATCATCATCATTCTTGAGGAAAGACTTTAGAGAAACAACAGTGTCCAGAGAGAAGTAGCATTTGTGTGATTCAGGACCGTTGTCACGATTAAGTATCACGATCTATGACGGTGGGCAAAAGTATAAGTCTTGTATTTTTGACGCGTTTCACGGATTATTTAGTTCCACTGTCGTGTCTCTACAGCTGCTATAGAGACCATCTTATATCATTTTGTACAAGAAGCCAATGTGATTAAAAGAAAAACACTATAACAATTTTCTGTGGCGTTATTATAGAAACAGTAATACACTCTCACATCAGTTCTGAGGCTGCTGCCTCTTATTTGAGGCTACAGAAAAAAATCAAAGCCTCATAGAGGAGTTATGGAAGCTCACCTGGGGATTTGGACTGCACCATCCTGTGCAGAGCTCGCTGAAACTCATGTCATTTTAATAGCTGGTATACATTTAACAACTTTTGCACAGCTGCAGCATCAGAGTTAGAGCCAGCACATCTAACACTGTGTTGAAATTACATGCCCGTCACTCTCTGAGGTATTGCAACGTGTTTGAAGTTGAGCAGCTCTAAATTGTAATTCTGTTCTACCGGAGAAAATCCTTGTCTCTGACACATCTTTAACAGTCTCTTCAACCATTTTTCCCGTCTTTTTATAATTCGCAGCATGATAAGTGAGCCCTGTTTCTGCATCCCTTCCTTTCCCAATAAAATACATCCTGTAATTTATCTGCTTTCCTCACATATGCTAACCTTTTCACCTCTTCGAGCACCACCACTGAGAGTCATTACTCAAGACGTACCCCCTCCAAGCCCCCGCTGCACTGCACTCCACCCACCTCCACATTTAGCCCTGGGGCTGGATATCTATAATTCATCTTTTATCTGGCGCTCACAGTCCTGCTCGCTGTTCCACGTAGACGCGCCCACTTCCCAGGGCAAAGCCGCCTGCTGCCGCTCGCTTTAATACGAATCTCACAGGGCACCTGGATATTGATTGTAATCCAAGGTAAACAGCCTGGTTTGCATAATCACGCGTTTCAAAAACGACAACCGGGGATGCTCGGGCTTTGGTTTCAGGGGGATATGGCATTCCAGGCTGGCACTGCTGCTTTATGGAGTTTTAATAGCAACAGGGGGGCCCTGACCCCGGAATAATATCAAAGGAGAAACTGTGTCTGTGAGTGGAAGCCGGAGCACATAAAAGCACAAAGCTCGACCTCCGTGTGTGCTGCAGTTTATGACTTTTCCAGCTCGAGGTACATGCAAGCCAAACATGCGATGCAATTCTAATGCATGAGGTCAGGCACTTAAAGTTATTTCTCCTGCACCCAGGGAGAAAGAAACAGAGCCTCGAATGTAAGATTCAGCAGCACTGTGAGGCAGTGCGCTTTATCCAACTGTGGAGCAGTGGTTTGTTTGGGAGTTTGTTATGTACGTTTACATCAAAAACTGGGATTTGTCTGAAAATGACTAAACCAGGCAAGCCTATCTACCCTGAAGTCCAATTTGCACTGTCACTGGACCATGGCAGCTCATCAGCTCTGGGCTTTATGGGTAATTAACACTAACATTTTGATCAGCAGATCAGATTAAAGCTTATGATATGAAGCCTTGAGTTGTGGAAAATAATAAACTCAAATTTAGACTAAATTCCTCAACCTGTAAAAACAGACCAAACAGATCAACAGTCTCCTGTATCGTCTCTGATGTGTAAGTAGCTACCACAGTTTAAAAACTGAAACTGATGTCACAGAGTTAATATGATACCCAAATTTCTATTTTTTTTCATACTGGTGCCATAATAGAATACATGTATTATAACTGCTAAGTTACAACATGACCACAATATTGTTAATTCAATATTTTATTAAAGAGAAACGATTAGCAATGTCAGTCAAATGTTTTTTATTTTTTAAATAAATTAAACTCCATGTACAAGGAGCTAAGAGAGTCTGTGACTATAGAAAGCATACAAAAAGACAACTATTTCCTGCTTCCTCTGCAAGCTACTTTGCAACCCACCTACATGCTAGCTCTTTCATTCTGTATTTCTGCCACAAATGTTCTCTCAAGGCGGTTTTGCTGCTGCTGTTCTCCTTTTTGCTTTCCACATGCTCTGTGTGGAGGAACAATCAGCAGTCAGTTTACCAAGGAGGAATAAACGATCAAATATAGCCTTTAAAAAAACCCAATTGTATTAAATTTCTCAGATTCAATTGCTACAAAATTGAAAATCTCTAAAATCTAATTTTAAAATCTAAAATCTTTCGGCTGCCTGAGTTCAACTGAACATAAACTATTAGTTTTGTGTCACCCATCTGTCTGCTAATCCTTCTAGGTTTTTGTGGTGTACATGTGTCTGCTTCACTCTCCGTCTCACATCATCATTCAGGAACCACAGCGAACATCAAAGACAGGCCTCGACTGACCAAGAGCTCTGCTGCCCATCAAACAAGCCAAACCAAATGGAAAAATAGAACTCTTTAATGAGAAACCACGGCACATTTAGAATTCCAGATCACAGAAAAGATTTAATTAATCTTCCATAACACGAACAAACACACTGCCTCTTTTGATGCTGCATAACCTGGAATGTTAAGGAAAAATGTCCATTTTTTTCATGCCTTTGTCCAAATGCTGGGCTTTGAGAGGAGATTGTTGAGGTTTCGTGGCAGAAGAAAGCTCCGGAGCCGTTTTAGCTCCAGCTGTCCAGAAGCCATGACCTTGGGTGGGCTAAATTGGTTTCCGCTGGCCTGCTTTGTAGCAGAGACCAAGTCTCTCTGAACTTCTGCCAGATCAGTTTGGCACCCTAAACCCTTCACTGACTCTGTTTTCACCCTTCTTCTGCCCCATGAAGGTCAGGTGGATTAGCACATACCTTTCAACTCCACAAGAGTACGAGTCATGGCCTTAGTGCTATTTTCAGCACTGTGCAGCTCTGTCATTGTTACAAGGACGCCTTTGAGCAAACAGCTGATATTGGAAATACCTCCACCATTTAAATTAAATACTTTGCATATGAAATAGACATTTAGGTCTATCAGACTGACACAGGAAAAGCTTTGATTGTGTTGAGTCAAATACTAAAAATAGTTATGGGTCATTATATCTTGTTATCCACACCACTACAGTACTGATAGCCGAGGATAAGCTTGAACTGAAATGTATGCTTGTATAAAAAACAATATGTAGTTAGACAGTATAGTCTTGCTGGTCAGTATTTATGCTTTTTTTGGTGAAAATTCTTTGGAAATTGGT
Source organism: Neolamprologus brichardi (assembly GCF_056152115.1). NCBI lineage: Eukaryota > Metazoa > Chordata > Actinopteri > Cichliformes > Cichlidae > Neolamprologus > Neolamprologus brichardi. Next base: position 992,093 of record NW_028270135.1, read on the forward strand.
TTTGGTTTACACAATAATTAGTGCTATGTAACAGATTAATAAAATACTAAGTAAATACTAAGTCAAAACTGGAGCACAAGATTGACACACTTTTGTGAGCCAGCTCGGCAGCTCCAGGTTGTTATTGCACTTGCTTGTTTACTTGAGGTTGCTGATTGGTTTGGAGCACGTCTTCAAAATATAAAAAGAAAAACTGGTTATTTGATTGATGTTTTTGAAAAGAAGGTATCGCTGATGAGACAAACACAAGCCATGTTGTTAAAATTCTTTTCTGTTAAGTGGAGGAGACAGATAAGCTAAACATCCAGCTAAACAGTGTTGAGAGACAAGAACATGATCCACGGTATGAATCAGTTTACTGTAATTTCTTTTACGTTCATAAGAATTTACGTGGATTTCAGCCGTCTGAATTATTTTTCAACAGTCAGCAATGTCAGTATTAAAAAACATGACTTCTTAAAAGCTGCAACTTAAACCTAAAGGGCTGTTATGATGTCCAGGACAGTACTGAGTGAGATCACAGGGATAGTGTTGGAAAGAAAAGAGCAAATGGTAACGCAGGAAATGGAAAAACACTTTTGGAATGGTTGAAAACAAAAAGGAGAGCACCTTTGCTGTCACACCTTGTCTGCTGTTGGCCTGTGGGCCTCCGTGCTTATGGCAATAATATGAATGTTAGGCACTGACAGCTGCCACCGCTTTAATGTTTTCAGTGACTTGTGAGTCCCACTCCTGCAAAGTCAGACTGGTTATAATGGCTGATCTACTTTAGTTCAACCTTGCACGAACTTGCTGTGACTGACAAGTGGAATAACACTAATGAGACCTGATCTGAGCTAACTGGTAAATAAATCATGGTGCTCAGGTGTGTAGTGCAGAATTTTTTCATGCCTGCATGCTATATGATATTCAGTTTCAAAAAGATTTCTGTGTGAATCAGTAATGGCTTCTTGAACTGAGATGTAAGGTAAACTAGCTCTACAATGGCTACATGTAACAAACTGGGTTTTAAGCATTTCCCATTGATTTTTTTAAACAATTATCTGGAAAAGCAAAGTTTGAGTGGAACAGGACAACCTTAACCAAACTACTCAAATCCTAAATCTATGGGTATACTGGGATTTCTAAGAGTTCACAACTTGTAAGATAAAATCTCTGAACATGATTCTTTTGGAGCTGCTAATAAGGAAGAGAATATAGGATGTCTCATAAAGAAAAGGAACAGGAAGCTATACCACAGTTCATCCAGAGGCCAAACAGATGGTTGACTAAAGAAAACACAGGAGGGGAAAACCCGTCTGAGCTCATTTTGGTATGCTGACATAAAATGAGATAAAAGGAAATAATGTAAATATCATTTAAGAACGCAGTGTCTTACAAGTGGACATAAGCTCTGTTGTTTACTGAGACACAAACAACTTCAGGCTTTTTTTTTTTATATGAAAATTACAAGTGTAGCTGAAGATTAACCTTGTCAGATCTATGTCATAGATAACAGGAAGTAACCCTGGGATGGAAGTGAGCAGCTTTTACATGTAAGTTTGAATGTTATTCTTTGGTTGATTGCCAAGCTTTGTGAAAGCAAAAGTACCATATTCTGATAGGACAAGCTTGCATAAAAAATTGCAATTGAATAAACTCATTTATCCTGAAAGTTTGATACATATTCACAACAACTGCAGCTTTTTTTAAGAGTCCAATGACATGAGTGACATGATCTGAAGTAGGGGTGGGCGGCAGAAACGGTATACGGTAGAAACTATATAAATTTGGCCAATGGTAGAGATTTTGACTATACCGCTCTACCGCGATAACGCATGTTGATGGTGTCATCAAGCTGCACCTGATTTGGTCGAAAGCATCACAGCAGCTGCAAAATTTGCATCATCTGCAAATTATGCCGGGCAACAGTAATAGCAAGGAGACGAAGCACTTTTGGAATATGGGGAAAGCCAAAAACTGCGCTTCCTCCACTTCCCTACCATTGATTCATTAATGCTGAATTCTCTCCAGCTGCTCTATTCCCATGTTGTTGCAGTATATGAATGACTAACCTCGTAATGTGGATGGATTATCTCAGTTGTTCTCCTGAATGAAGTTTGGTCCCTTTACAGCATCCTGCCATGCGATTGCATTTGTCCCTAACCATCAGGAACCTTCACGTTAACTTTTATCGAGTGGAAAAAAGTTAGCATTCATCCTCCAGCTTCACGGTGTTTATGTTATGCTAACATAGCTGTGTAAATACCAGCTAGCCCAACTTCAGTAATCCTACAAATGTCACTGCTGTTTAGTTTTCTGTCTTCATTTATGTTGGAAGTGATAGCAGAGCTGTACGTTTGAATTGTTTCAGAAATCTCTCAGTCAGAACATGCTATATCATGTTTAGGTGGAAACTAGTGAGCTAACTTCCTGCTAACTTCCTGCTAACTTCTAACTCTGTTAAATTTAATAAACTCTGTTTTCATGGATGCCTGGATGTTAAACTTAATTGTTACACCTGGTAAAGCAGCAACACTGATCATTTTATTAAAGATGAAAGAATTTAGACAGTTTTAACTCTCAGTGATGCTTCAGTGTTCGTTTGACTTTGGGACCTGAAGCGGACGGAGTTTAGGACCCAGATTACTCCTGACTACGGTAGCTGTAATGCTCCGACAACCCATCAAGTGGTGCGGCTTCGTAGCTTACCAAAGTCGTACTAAAACACTTTTTGAAAGATTTTTGCGTGCCATATACTCATATACTCCTCCCTCTTTTGTGAGTGTGGACGCTTCCTCTCTTTGCTCTTTAAATGCTTTGCTTCTTTTATTGATTTTTATTGATTTTTATGCTGATTTTTTCCCTTTTTTCCATACGAGCTTACCTGCGATAACTTCTGGACACTTATAGATCATTAGGACTAAAGTGTTCTTAACAGAAACAGCAACATTTTTATAGTTACCGTATCTTCAGTGCTCCATGTACCTGTGGCCTAGACACAGTTGAAGCCTGATTACAGCGTCTGGGCACCGAACAGCCTCAATAGCCTGGAAAGGTGCTTACCGCTAGGCTAACTAGCAACAAGATGCCTTCCCTCTCCACAGATGACTACCACAGCCTCCTACAGAAGATTGCAGTACTGGAGACAAAAATTCATCGCTTAGAAGTAAACGTGGAGGTAAATGGACTGTGTGGAAATGAAACAACTTTGCCTTTGATTCAAAACAATGGCGATGAGCTAGTACACAGCTAAGGAGCACAGATAACATGACCAGGAAAGTAGACTCTGTGCATTATAATAAATCCTCAAGCGATAATCCCCCCCTTGGACTGTCTTGGTGCAAAACCAAGACATAAATCATGTCTCCTGGAAGGGGGAGGACGTATCACAGGCAGAGCACAGTGAGTTGAAATCTCTAAAACCAACTGGCCTTCACTTCCTACGAGACAGAGAAGCTCTTCTACCGCTATATACGGGAGGAAACAGGACTGGACAACCGTGAATAGGAAGGTTAACAACAAACCTCCAAATCAACTGAATGTGAAACTGCAGAACAGATTTGCTCCACTATCAAAGGACCCTGGATCCATATCGGACAACCATCCATCTAAAAGTAGCAAAGTAAGGTCTGAAAATCTGTTGAAAAGTAAAAGGCCACAGGGAAAGCTAAAGGCTAGGCCTGAAACTCTGATTGTGGGTGACTCTGCCGTAAAGGATGTACAAAGGATGTGCGGTAAGAACACTAAAGTCTTCTGCTTTCCTAAGGATATGGTCAACAACCTGAAGGGGAGAATTCTTAAATTGCAGACGAATATCCAAATGTGACAAACATTGTTCTGCATACAGGGTCAAACGATGTGTCCAAACAACAGACGGAGGTTCTGAAACGGGACTTTACTGGATTATGCAGGAGAGCAGAGCGAAAGTGGAAGAAGGACAAATTGCAGGTTTCTTTTGAAATGTTAAAGGACTGTTGGAAATGGTATCAAAATACAGTGAAAAATGAGAAAAACAGCCATTTCTCTGAGGTGATTGCATCAAATTCTTATAATCCCCGCGCACTTTATAAGACCATCAGTTCTATTTTAAATGTGCCCCAGTCTGCTACCCTGGAAGGCTCTGCTAATAGATGTAATCAGTTTCTTTCTTTCTTTGTAAACAAGGTTGAGTCCATCAGGTCAGCAATAGTACCTCCTACATATGACCCATCCACGTTTAGTCCCTGTTCAGCTGCCTTATACCAGTTTGAACCCATCTCAATTACACTTCTTAACAAGATGATTGGACAAATTAAACCTTCTGGTTCTCCCGTGGATGTGATCCCTGCATGGCTCTTTAAAGAGGTTTTCCCTTCAATTGGAACCTCAGTCCTTGCTATTATAAATAGCAGTAATACTTCCAGTGTGGTTCCTGATGATTTTAAACATGCAATTTTTAGCCCTTTATTTAAAAAAATGGCCTTGACCCTTTAGTTTGCTCAAATTTTAGACCTATTTCAAGACTTCCGTTCCTTTCGAAGTTATTGGAAAAAATAGTTTTTACCCAACTGAATACGTTTCTTGATGCTAATGGCATCATAGAACGTTTTCAGTCTGGTTTTAAACATCTACACTCCACTGAAACAGCACTTTTACGTGTTTTTAACAATATCTTTTTAGCTACTGATTGTGGAAGTTCCGTGATCATGGTGCTTTTAGATCTTACTGCAGCGTTTGACACTGTTGACCACAATATTCTTATCTCTCGTTTGGAACACCTGGTTGGCATTAAAGGTGCAGCACTGGATTGGCTTCGCTCATGTTTGAGTGGCAGAACGTTTAGTGTTAAAGTTGAAAATTTTGAGTCCACCTCAGCCTCCCTTTCTTGTGGGGTGCCCCAGGGCTCAATCCTTGGCCCTCTTCTTTTTTCATTATACCTGCTCCCTTTGGGGTCTATTTTTTTAGAAAACACGAAATATCCTTTCGTGTTTTCTAAAAACGCAGACGACTGCCAAATTTATTTGCCTTTAGCACCAAATGGCCCAGGCTCCATCCAAATCCTTTTGAACTGCCTTGAAGATGTCAAAGGTTGGATGGCTCTGAACTTTTTGAGTTTCAATGAGAGTAAAACGGAGGTGATTGTATTTAGACCTAATAATATTTCATGCAGCCCGCTCGTAAATTGTGGTTGGCTAGGGTCTTATATTTTAAATTGGACAAACATATTAATTCGGTGTTGCAAAAAAGCTTTTTCCAGCTGAGGCAAATAGCAAAGCTGAAGCCAGTTTTGTCAAGACATGACACGGAGAAGGTAATCATGCCTTTATTTCAACACGGCTTGACTACTGTAATGCACTGTTTTGTGGAGTCAGCCAACGATCTCTTGCTCGTCTTCAGCTCATTCAAAATGCTGCTGCCCGCCTCTTAACTGGTACCCACAGCTATGAACATGTAACGTCTATCCTGTCTTCTCTTCATTGGCTTCCTGTTCATCACAGAATTCCTTTCAAAGTCCTAACACTGGTTTATAAATGCCTTAATGGTCTTGCTCCCCCATACCTTTCCGAGGTACTATATTCCTTCACGGACCCTCAGATCAGCTGACCAGCTGCTGTTGGTTGTCCCAAAATCAAGGCTTAAACGTAGAGGAGAACGAGCCTTTTCAGTTACGGCCCCAAAACTTTGGAATATGCTGCCTTTAAATATTAGACAGGCATCTTCGTTTCCTGTTTTTAAAATGCTTTTGAAAACACACCTTTTTTCGATAGCGTTCAGACTGGCTTGAGTTGATGTGGTTTTTATGTGTTTTATTATGTTTTATGTGAGTGTTAGTGGTTGTATCTTGTGTTTTACCCTGTGTTTCTGTACAGCACTTTGGACAAACTTTTTGTTTTTAAACGTGCTATATAAATAAACTGGATTTGGATTTATTAAATACTGTAAACTCTCTGAATGCAGCTGTATTCATCAGTGGACCTGTACCGCCCGTCAGAGGAGGAGAAGAGAGATTCAGCAGGTTGTTTGCATTGAATAAATGGCTTATACCAGCATGTTTTAATATTTAATATTAACAATTTTAATATTTTTTTGGGAACGCAGGCATCTGTTTAAAGCAAATGGATTTAATTTTAACAAGTCAGGGGTGAAACTCTTCACCTCCAACTTGTTTTATTCCATACGTCATCCATCTGTGCTTGGTGCCAAGGCTGAGATAAACGAGGAGTTATCTCATAAAGAGGAACAAACTCAACAGTACTCCAGGAACAGACAAAGCCCAGCAGAAACCTTGAAGATCTGCCCCCATCCGGGAAGAGCTTCAGAAAGGAGAGACATCAGAGGCAAGAAGAGGGATCCCGATTTGCCTCCAACTCTCTCAACAACACCAACGACCAGGACCAGGGACCACGACCTTCCCCAGTCCCCCAAACCCCTGACAGGTCATCACCCTCCTCCCCCTCCCTTTCTCCCTCCTCCCCACACCTGAAATTCACTGAGGAGATGATGGAGTGGGTCAATGCTGGGCTCAGATCTACCCCCTGGCCCAATCCCTTTTTGTCCCCCATAAACCCCCCACCAGAGCAGCCAAAGGTTCGCCACCGAGCCCCACCCTCAACAGAGCAATCGAAGTTACATTGCCCAGCCCCGCCCCCCTTAGTTCCTCCTTACCACCTTCATGCTCTGTCTCCACAGTCTGATGTGTGATGTGTGGAGGGTCCGAGCTGCGAGGATTATGGCAGTGGTGACTTTTCCCAGGAGAAGCTGGGACCCTGTTTACTAGAAGGTTTTAAAATTTCTGTACTTTTAGGTGACAGAAGGAGACATGTGGCCTGGTCGAAACACAGAGAGCTGCACCCTAAAAGATCTTTAAATATAGTAAACATACCTCGTGTGCCACAGACTGCTCCCAAACACGAGGGGGCAAATAATACCTCTAAAACACTAAAGTTGGCTTTATTAAACGTTAGATCTTTAGCTGGGAAAACATTTTTAATTAATGATTTAATCACTGAGCACAGCCTTGATTTTATGTTTTTAACTGAAACTTGGTTGGACCAAAGTAACAGTGGAGCTGTTCTCATCGAGACGACCCCTCCTAACTACAGTTTTATCAGTGAGGCCAGGGTGAGCAGGAGAGGAGGAGGGGTTGCTGTCTTATTTAATGACTCATTTCAATGTAAGCAGCATCTCCTGGAAGTTTGCAGTCTTTTGAATATGTGGCTTTACAGCTGAAGGCCCCATCCAAAGTTGTGTTTCTTAATGTTTACAGGCCTCCCAAATACTGCACAGACTTTTTTAATGATCTCAATGAACTGCTGTCTGTGATCTGTGTTGATTTCGACTGTGTAATTATTGTTGGGGATTTTAACATCCATGTGGACAACCCTCAGGACAAAGGGACTAAAGGCCTGAGTAACACTCAGCATGTAACAGAGGCCACACATAATAGAGGACACACTCTTGACCTACTGATCTCCAAGGGCCTGAGCATTTCAAAGGTTACTGTGTCTGATGTGGGCCTGTCTGATCATCACTGTGTTTTCTTTGAAAGTAAAATTTCAGCCCACACAAATATATCAACAGCAGTGATCACAAAACAGTGTATAACTGAACACAGTAGTGCGATTTTTAACCAGGTCTTCCCATTAACACCTGACCTGTCCAGAGGTTCAGTCAATGAGCTCGTCAATAGCTTCAATGCTAAAATGTTAAATGTAATGGACACTATTGCTCCCATTAAGGTGAAGGTTATGACTGGAAGGAAGAAGTCTCCATGGAGAAACTCCCCACTGGTGAAAAATGAAAAAAGAGAGTGTAGGAAAGCTGAGCGCAGATGGAGAAAAACAAACCTCCAGGTTCATTATGACATCTATAAAGAGAAACTTCACAATTATAATTTACAACTGAGGAGTGCAAGAAGGTCCTACTTCTCTGACATCATCACCAAAAACAGTCATAATGCTCGGGTCTAATTTTCTACAGTTGACAGGCTAACAAACCCTCCTGTGTCAGTGGCAGCCTGAAATGACTTCGCCAAATTCTTCACAGACAAAATCCAAAAGATTAGACAAGCAATTGGTACATCAACAGCAGATTCAGGATATGTACCGTGTCCACTGAAAAACTGTTTAAACACCATGAAACAGTTTCACCCGATTAACAGCAAAGACCTGGAGGACATCTTAGGTCAGCTGAACTCCTCTTGCTGTTTAGATGTCCTGCCAACAAGTTTTTTCAAAAAGGTCTCAAAGACTTTAGAGTCAGACCTGTTACAGATCGTCCGCTTTTCTTTATTATCAGGTGTGTTTCCAGAACCACTAAAAACTGCTGTAATTAAACCTGTACTGAAAAAGGACAATCTTGACAAGACACAAATGAACAACTACAGGCTGATCTCAAATCTCCCATTTTTAAGTAAGATCATTGAAAAAGCAGTTTCTCAACAGCTCAATTACTTCTTAAACAGAATAACTGCTATGATGCCTTCCAGTCAGGTTTTAGACAGAACCACAGCACTGAAACCGCTCTGACCAAAGTGTTCAATGACATATGTCTGAATACAGACAGTGGAAAAATGTCAGTCTTTGTTTTACTGGATCTCAGTGCAGCATTTGATACAGCTGACCCCAACATATTACTCAAACGACTGGAGAACTGGGCAGGTCTTTCAGGAACTGTACTAAACTGGTTCAAAACATACTTAGAAAACAGGAAATACTTTGTATCAATAGGTAACTTCACATCTGAGCAGACAAGTATCACATGTGGAGTTCCCCAAGGTTCCATCTTGGGACCCCTTCTGTTTATCATTTACATGCTCCCACTGGCACAGATTATAAAGAACAACAAAATAAACTATCACAGCTATGCAGATGACACACAAATATATATCACAATGTCACCAGGAGACCGAGGCCCTGTACAGGCTCTTGGTAAATGCATTGAGGAAATTAATGACTGGTTGTGCCACAATTTTCTCCAGCTAAACAAAAACAAACTGAAGTAATAGTCTTTGGAGCCAAAGAAAAACGATTACAGGTCACCAGAGAACTTCAATCTGTACACCTAAAAACCACAAACCAGGCGAGAAATTTGGGTGTAGTGATGGATGCAGACCTAAACTTAGAAAAACACATTAAGACAATAACAAAGTCAGCTTGCTATCACATCAAGAATATTTCAAGGATAAAAGATCTGATGTCTCAACAGGACCTGGAAAAACTAGTCCATGCATTCATCTTTAGTAGGCTTGATTACTGTAACAGCATCTTTACAGGTCAACCTAAAAAATCAGTCAGACAACTACAGCTCATTCAGAGCTCTGCTGCTCGAGTCCTCACTAAGACCAAAAAAGTGGACCACATCAGTCCAGCTCTGAGGTCTTTACACTGGCTGCCTGTCCGTCAGAGGATAGACTTTAAAGTTCTGATGCTGGTCTATAAAGCTCTGAATGGTTTAGGACCAAAATACATCAGTGACCTCCTGACCCAGTATGAACCTTCCAGATCCCTCAGGTCATCTGGATCCGGTCTTTTATCAGTTCCTAGAGTCAGAACCAGACACGGAGAAGCTGCATTCAGCTTTTATGCTCCATATATCTGGAACAAACTCCCAGAAAGCCTCAGATCAGCTGAAACACTCAGTTTATTTAAATCCAGGTTAAAGACTCACCTGTTCTCAGGTGCATTTGAATAAAGCACCAAATCCACACTTTTAAGCTTAAATTTCAAAACTTACATTGTAACTACTTATTTTATCTACTGTTCTGATTTTATCTACTGTTTTTTTAATCATTTCTAAATCGTGCTTTTTTATAGTGTTTGTTTTTTTAATGTCTCTGTAAAGCACTTTGAATCACCTTGTTGTTGAATTGCGCTATATAAATAAACTTGCCTTGTACCACATAAAATCGGTTCGAGGTCAGTAAGCACAACCAGATTTCATACAGAAGGCACACTGTCGATTTTTGAGTCTGTGACCTTTTTTGGCCTTTGTGTGTTTGCTGGACCTGGCTGTGATGAGCTCAAAGACTGATGGGAACTCACCCAAACAACACAAGTAGGCGATCGCAGTCTGTTGTCACAGACAATAAATAAAAAATAAAAACAGTTAAAGTTAAGTAGCTAATGTTAAAGTCAGAATTAGTTTTAGGCTATTGTTGTGTAAGGGTTTGGGCCAGCAATGGGTAAACTTAGAAGTCAGATTGTTGGGTATGCAATGATGTCAGTGAATGTCCTCACAAAGATAGTGTGTATGTGTGAGCAGGCAGCAGTCCCTTAGCAAAAAGCAGCTTTTAGCCAAAACATGAGAAACACTCCTCCAAAGAACTTCAGCTCCCACAGCACTTTTACTCCAGTCCTCAGCGATACACTCACCTAACACAAAAACATTGGATGAACAGCTGTTGATAAAGTTGAAGAGCAGACAGAAAGATCGAAAAATATATAAAAATTACTCAAATTTTTAGTATGAAAAGCCGTTAGATTTGCAAGAAGCACTTTGTACTAGGATTCTGGGAAAGTGCTTCACGAGTGTTAGCAAGATTCTCTCATACTCTAGTATGGGGAGAGAAATACTCCCCAACTTCTTAGTACTACCTTTGCATGTTTTCTCATCTCAAAGAGAATTAAACCTTACAGGACAGGCTCTAACTGTCCAGTGCGGAGGTCAGGAGCCTTTCACAACCCACGCACACTATACACTCAGGGTACTTTCCAGATGCACTTGGGCATGTGTCCATACAGAATGAGAACGGCACAAAGGTAGAAAGCAAAGCCAGCATGTCCTATATCCAAGTCAAACTCGCAGCTGAACTAATAGATGTGCTGCCAGAGAGACAGGAAGGTTGGATCAGTTATTCAGCAGAGCCTTTCCATATGCAGCTGGGGGCTGGGATGAAGAAGAAGAAATGTTTGGAGCCTGTGCAGAGGAGTAAATGTTTCCTTTTGTCGGTCAGTTTTATCAAAGGGAGGCCTGGATAAAAATCTTGGACTGTGTATAAATCACATCTGCAGACAATTTTTCAAATGTTTCTTCGTGGACACTTTGCATTTGTGTTTCCAAGAGGGAATCAATTACAGGTAAACAGGCATTCAGCTGCTTAGAGATCAAAGCAGATTTGATAGGGATAAATCGAGGGCGTAATGAGGCGTGCTTTGTACAATAACGTAGCTCATAGTAAATGCATGGATGGGAGAGGTCATTGGTTTAAGAGGGCTGAGGTGCTTTAATGAAACCAGAATGTTTTTGGTGGATTTGGATTTAATGTGAATATTGGCTATCTGACCACATACGTGCCTCTAATTACTCGAGTCATTTGTTTTAATGGGTACTAAGTGTAGAAAATGTGCTATACAATGTGATATATTAACTTCCCTCGCTTGTGTTTGAAGCATAAATATATATACTGTATATGTATGTAGGGGTGGGCGATATAAACGATATACGATAGAAACTATATAAATTTGGCCAACCATAGAGATTTTGGCTATCGTGATAGCGCATGTTGATGATGTCATCAAGCTGCGCCTGTTTTGGTCGAAAGCATCGCAGCGGCTAAAACCATTATCATCTGCAAATTATCAGTCATAGCAAAGAGATGAAGCACTTTTGAAATATGGGGAAAGCCAAAAACTGCACTTCCTCCACTTCCGTAACATTGATTCATTAATGTTGAATTCTCTGCAGCTGTTCTGTTCCCATGTTGTTGCAGTATATTAATAACTAACCTCGTATTGTGGATGAATGATCTCAGTTGTTCTCCTGACTGAAGTTTGGCCCGTTTACAGCATCCTGCTATGCAATTGCATTTGTCCCTGACCACCAGAATCCCTCACGTTAACTTTTATCGAGTGGAAAAAAAGTTGGCGTTCATCCTCCAGCTTCACTGTGCTAATGTTATGCTAACATAGCTGTGTCGCTAGCAATCACGTAGCACAACATTATATACCAGGTAGTCCAACTTCAGTAACCCTGCAAACATCACTGCTGTTTAGTTTTCTGTCTTCATTTATGTTGGAAGTGATAGCAGAGCTGTACGTTTGAATTCGTTTCAGAAATCTCTCAGTCAGACCATGGTATGAAATGTTTAGGTGTAAACTAGCGAGCTAACTTCCTGTTAACTTCTAACTCCGTTAAATTTAATAAATTCTGTTTTCATGGATGCCTGGATGTAAAACTTAATTGTTACACCCGATAAAGCAGCAACGCTGATGATTTAATTAAAGATGAAAGAATTTAGACCGTTTTTAACTTTTTTAATATCGTTACATGCTTCAAATTATATCACGATATGAATTTTAGGCCATATCGCCCAGCCCTATATGTATGTATGAAACTGTGCATTCCTGTTAATTTTGCAATTGAAAATAAAGAACACAAATGCATTGTAATATTGTAATAATATTAATAATAAAGTAAAGAAGTATTTCCAAAAAATGAAAAACTGAGTAAACAATATTTTTTGCATTAAACTGTACTGACTCGTTTTCTGACGGTCAATGATCTCATGGTGTCTGTTATTATGGATTTATCATTTTCACACTGATATGAGTCACTTTTTATTGTTCCATGCACGGGGCTCCTGACATGCACCAACATTACTGCACATGTACAGACCTGCACATGGAGCTATGCATGTAAGCATGTGTTTGGGGTAAACTGAATGCTTTGATAACTCTGAATAGAAAAAAATAAAATAAAATAATAAATATTAATAAAATAATCAGCGTTCTGCTCTACCAGGTGTAACAATTGAGTTTAGCATCCAGGCATCCATGAAAACGGAATTTATGACATTTAACGGAGTTAGAAGTTAGCAGGAAGTTAGCTTGCTAGCTTCTATCTAAATACAATATAGCATGTCCTGACTGCGGGGTTTTGGAAACAAATTAAAACGTACAGCTCTGTTATCACTTCCAACATAAATGAAGACAGAAAACTAAACAGCAGTGACGTTTGTAGGGTTACTGAAGTTTGGCTAGCTGGTATATAATGATGTGCTACGTGACCGCTAGCGAAACAGCTATGTTAGCATAATATAAACAAGCTAACTTTTTTTCCACTCGATAAAAGTTTACGTGAGTGTTCTCGGTGGTCAGGAACAAATGTAATCGCATGGCAGGATGCTGTAAAAGGAACAAACTTCAGCAGGAGAACAACTGAGATAATCCATCCACAATACCAGGTTAGTCATTCATATACTGCTGCATGGGCTGGGCTGTAGTTACATCCTAAGGTTTTAAAAACTGAGCTTAAATAAAAGATTAGCGGTAATAAAAGCCGAGGCAGGTCAACAGTGATCACTGACTGTTTTAGATTAAATAGAAGAAAGTACAAAACATTAAACATGTTAACAACACAAAAGCCATATTAAACGCAGCCTACTATAGGCACGGAAGTAGGATTCGTCACGTCATCACTTAACGACCGGATAGAGTGGGTGAAGGTGATCTTAGTGCTGGACCTCACTTCCACTAACATGAGACATCAAACTGGAGCTTATTTGTGCTGTTGGCGACTTTTGCAGTATTTTTTTAATTACCTGAAAATGAATGTGCCTTCTTTATGGTACAGCCTAAATTATAATTCATAGAGTCATAGAATTATACTAATTCTAGTATTTAGCCTCTATTAGCAGATACCCAGTTACAGTTTATAAATGAAGCTTGCTAGCATTCACTGATGACTTCAGTCAGATATCTGTGCTATGTGAGCACTGTTGCCTCACAGCTGAGTTTGACTCCACCATCTGGCTGGGACCTCTCTGTGTGGAGTTTGCATGATGTGTTTGGGTGTCCAAAGACATGCAGTTAGTGGGGTTAGGTTAACTGGTGATTCTAAATGCCCACAGGTGTGAATGGTTGTCTGTCTCTCTGTGATAGCTGTATGACTGACCAGGGTTTCCCCCGCCTCTCACCCTGCTGGGATCCTGCCGCCACCTGACCCTGATAAGGGTAAGCTGAAGAGGATGGATGGATACATTAATCCAGTGCCAAATATAGCATCTTCCCACTGTGCACAGTGACATCAGAGCTACACGAGAGCTGCACGTTGTACAGATGTCCAGAATTGATCACGAACTGAAAGACCCAACATAGACATGATCTAGAGCAGCAGTTCGCACCTTTTTTGCGCCACAGACCGGTTTATGTCCAACAATATTTTCAAGGACCGGCCTTTAAGGTGGTGCGGATAAATACAACAAAATAAAACCAGTACTGGTACCAAAAAAAAGAAGATTTATTCATAACACACAGGAAAAAAACAAAACAAAAACGAGTTAAGGATAAAAAATAAAGATAAAAATCGATAAAAACCATAAATTTCACACCCGAGCCTCAACTCTCGCAGCTCGGTACCAAACAACTCATGGACCGCTGATCTACACGTCTATCCAATGTCCAGCTTTGAGTGTATTGTTCAAACTCAGACGTGAGGTTTCACTGGGGCCGGCCGTATGAATAACGGGCCCCGGTGAAAGGTGTCTAACAGCACAGATGATCCTGTGAGCAGGTGATTTACTCGAGTAGACGTTGTTTTCAAAGATGTGTTGACTGATCAGTTAGACTGGAAAAACAGCAACATGCATGTCTGTGCTTCAAAAATCTGCACGCATGTCAAAATGTTGTGAAAAAGTCTATGAATTATAGATCAGAAGCTTAAGCTTCCAACTGTGATTGATTGGTTTACCGTCATTAGTGGGAACCATGAGTATACATCTGTGTGTGTGTGTGTGTCTGTCGCAGTGAAGCATCACATATGCCCCATCCATAAAGTACTGTATACACCGCTCTGCAAAGGTGAACTGACTGATTACTGATGCAATACGTGTCAAGCTTTGCATTTTAGAATGGCTCATACAAGTGCAAAACAATCCTTAAGAATCACAAAATCCATCAAGAAGAGCTCTGATCAGCCACAAACTCATTCTGCAGCATGAAAACGAGGCCGAAGATGCAGCCAGAGTCAGAAAAAATTACATTCAGCCACAAGACGAGCAAGGAGTGCTGCAACAGATGGTCTGACCCCCACAGAGCATTGATCTCAACATCATAAAGTCAGTGTGGAGAAACAGAGGAAACGAACACAGCCGAAAACCACAGAAGAATAACTTCTCCGAGATGCTTCCAACACCCACCTGTCTCTATGAAGAACGCTTCCTATTTAATTACTGTGGACTGATTGGGAATTTTGAGTTTTTAACCCACTCAAACTTATTTCTTCCATTTGTTGCTGCAAGATGCCGAATCCTCCTGACATTGTGTTCTTTACTGTGTGTAAGCACTACAGCGGCACACGTGTGAGCAAATATCCTCTCAGGATGTTAAAGGGTACCAGTTATTAATAGGACTGCTCAATTACTCTTTCTGGGTCACAAAATACACTTTTAAGATATTTTGAGGCGTGAATGTAGTTGTGTAAACGTCAGATATCTGCTCGGTTTACAAGACATCACATATTTGCAAAAGTGCTCCGACGTTTTCGGAGATCTGACACCCACTAGCTCGAAGCTAACGGGAGGCCGAGACCTACTACAGCCGGGAGGAACACCGCTTTCCTTCCGATTGCCTTCTCTCACCCCAACCGGTCACAGCAGATGGCCCCGCCCCTCCCTGAGCCTGGTTCTGCCGGAGGTTTCTTCCTGTTAAAAGGGAGTTTTTCCTTCCCACTGTCGCCAAAGTGCTGCTCATAGGGGGTCATATGATTTTTTGGGTTTTTCTCTGTATCTATGAAGCGCCTTGAGGCGACTTTTGTTGTGATTTGGCGCTATATAAATAAAATTGAATTGAATTGAATTAATCGAATTTTAATCTCGATTACGATCTGGGCTTTCAACGATCATTAAAAATGACTGAGCCGATTATTAGCCCCTCCCTCGTGCTTTACTCTCGCGCTGCTCCGTGTGGCAAATCGAGCGCACCTCTCTGCGTTTCAAACACGTGTCACAACAATTAAGAGCAGCGGTCTCCAACCTTTTTTGCGCCACGGACCGGTTTATGCCCGACAATATTTTCATGGACCGGCCTTTAAGGTGTCGCGGATAAATACAACAAAATAAAACTAGTACCGGTACCGAAAAAAAGAAGATTTATTCATAACACACGTGAAAAGACCCAGGAAAACTGAGTAAACGATAAAAACGATAACAAAATAACGCTGAAAACCGATAAAAACCCTGAAAACTATACATGTCACACCTGAGCCTCAACTCTCGCGGCCCGGTACCAAACGACTCACGGACCGGTACCGGTCAGAGGCCCGGGGGTTGGGGACCGCTGATTAAGAGGACCCGAGGGAAGCTTGGAAAGCTCAGCAGAAGTTATTTGGAGAGGAGAGTGACTGCTGTTGGTTGAAAAGAGGTAAAAAAAACTTGAGTGGTGTGGAAACATTATGGGTTCAGACGTGGATCAAGTAGACACAGTGTGTAAACTTTGCTACAGTGTCGTAGCTGCACCACAGAGCAACACTGCAAAGTTCACTAAACACAGATGTTTACATTTTTCATTTATTTCTTATATTGCAAACATTTGCACTGTTATCAGTATTTGCACACTATTTTATATTATTTTTTGACAATTTTTAAAATAATTATTCAACACATAAATATTGTTAAATAAATATCGTCAAATAATCGAGATCTCAGTGAAAATAATCGTGATTATCATTTTTGCCATAATCGAGCAGCCCTACCTTGAGGCGACTGTTGATTTGGAACTTTGTAAATAAAATTGAATTGAAAAGCATTCAGAGAAGCTGATGATCACTTCCTTATGCTGGTGATCAGTTTGGACAGTTCAGGCGGAGCATTAAGAACATTTTCTTTACCTGGATAACAAACAGTGTTTGTAAGCTTCACACCAAAACTCGTTCTTCTGTTAAATTCCAATATCTCAAAGCTCAAAGAACTATTTATGATTAACGTGTCTTCTATGCATGGCATGTCTTGCTCAGGAATAAAAAACAAAGAAAAGAGGCTGAGTAGGAGGGTATCTCCAGATCTGATAACAATCTGAGCTGGCTGGAATTTGAGTTGAGGAGACACCGAGGAGCCACGTCTCACTGGGCAGGTCTGCGTCTCCCTGTCGGCAGCTGACTGTGTTGACATATCCCATCATCATTCTCAACCCTCGCTGCTCTCCACATCCTCACACACTGTTCATGTAAAAAGATACGCACACATTCAATCACTCACCATCCCCTGACTGCCATTTGGCCTTATCTCGCACAGATAGCCCTCAGGAGAAACTGTGCAGAATGCAACATAGCCTGTGGTAGCTCACGTGACAGCGTAGCGTCACACGTGGGACATTTTAGTTCTAACGTGCCAGACGGAGGCTTGTTTGTGCTGTTTCGGTTTAACGTGACACTGTTTTCGCACACCGTTGGCTTTGCGCGCTCAGTGTGTTGCATCTTTCCTCTCTTATCAGCGGATTCCTATCGGGTCAGCCAAACATGTCAGAGTACAGTGATCTAAGACATTTTTCTGCTGCTCTGCTCAGCAGGGCAGGAAGAATGCAGCCCTGCCATTTCACTGTCTTCTGTGATTACAATATGCCTGTGTTATGTGTGGGTGTGTGCTTGGTTTAGAAAGCAATAGATTCTGTTGTCAGTGTAAACATGGGGAGCATAAATATAATAAATCGATGCTAGTTTGTACGATTTAGCATTAGCTATTATTGTTTTTTAAACATGGAAAATGTGACTACAGCCCCGTTCGGTCAGGTTTAACATCGCAGTGGAAGATGGAGACAAATATTCCCAGTGTGCTTCTTGGGTGGTTCGTATTAAACACTCCAGATTTTGTGGAATTAGTTGATATGATGACTCGATTTGGTCATAAAGCGCGACAAACTAAAAAAAGCAGGCAAATAAATGTAAACCCTCCATAAATGTGTCCCACAAACCAGACAGTTAAGAAACAAACATCCTACAGTTTCACAGTAATCCACTAATGCATCTGTGGGTATTTTGAAATCAGGAACAGCTTATGTGACTTTTTATGACATTATGTGAACATAATCGAGCAAGGAGAGAACAATCCAGATGAGAAAAACCCTGATCTGTCTGAGCTGCAGCTGCTAAATTGTTCCCATTTGTGTTGTATTTCCATCTCATTGGCCGAAATATTTCACTTTAGATTTACTTTAAACAGCAGTCACACACACATAAAAAACCTTTAAAGTAGGGGTGCAACGATACAACAAAATTCACGGTTCGGTTCGGTTCGATACTTTGGTGTCACGGTTCGATATTTTTTCGATACAAAAAAAATGTTCATGCCTTTTTATTAATTTGTCATTTATTAAATTTTCACAGCACAGTCTGCACCACATCTCTGTGCGTTCATCATTTGTTTGAAGCCAGCTCACCTCCTGCAACCACTTTTCCGAGAATACGCGCTTCTTTTGTGGTTCTGACTCCTTCTGACATTTCTTTGGAGGTGGAGGAACATCACAGTAATTGCTTAAAGGAGCTTCTTCGACATCTTTAAGAGTTCTAAACAAATGTCTGTCCTCTTCCTGAAAATCTTATGTACGCAAACACGCGTTGCAACTTCTTATCTTGTGCGGGTTTTTATTTTGACAGCGAATGCGCACCTGCGGACCACTTATGTGCAGCCCTGGTTATTTAGCTCGTCATATTGCAGCCACAGAAATTCTTTTGTCCATGAAACCATAAAGCTGCACTTTCTTTTTGCCTTATAGTCTGATTTGTCATAACCTTTCCGTTTTGTCACTTCTTCACCCTGACCTGTCTTATTTGGCTCAGCAGAACTAAAATATATATCCTGCTGCTTTTACACACGCACTAACATAACGCTCAGCGATTCTCTGCGCGATCAACCTCTCACATGTTTAAGCTGCAGGAGATTTCACTTGTCATGTTTGCATAGTAAGCTAACGATTGATAAGACGATGTCAGAGGAATTGGTGCGCAAATTATCATCACTCACCAATCAGTACTGTCGCTCTCTATACACAGTTCACGCGATTGCAAAGTGAAAGCAAAAAACAAGCGCAAATTCAAACGCGATTTCAGTATGTCACATATTGACAGTGGCCGATGCCAATGACATAATTACCCAGCTACATTTCCGAAAGAATGCAAAAGCATTGACATATATTTTTCCTTCCTACGATAGGCCGACGGGCAGGGCAGAGATAGATTTTGGTAGCCCGACTGGAAAAAAGCCCCAGGACGTCGGGCTAGCGATTTTGCGAGCCCTGTATCTGATTGAGGAATCACTCATCTTTGGAAAAGAGAGTTTATTATGGAGAAATGTCTCTTTCCAAAATAAAAGCTCTACTATACGCTTCTTCTGGGCTATATTCTCAGCAGCATATTAAACATATCAGGTCCCCATAAGGAGAATCATGTGCTAACGGCTGTCTAAATGACTCGGGTAAAGTTTGTAGCATGCGTGCTTGTTTTTGTCTGCTTCCACTTGTCTTTGCACTAGGATGATGTCGGAGTAAATGTGCAGTCATATTGGTTGTGTTCCCACTAGTGCTGTCAGCGTTAATCTGAAATGACGTTAAGGTCACAACACGGCAAATCTCCGTTAACGAGCTACCGCGGATCGCCTCATGAGTGGGGCTGGAAGACGTCAACACATTAACGAGCTAACTGCGCTAACACACTAGTTCCCACCAATTGAGCATTGCTGGCACATCCAACATACTGTTTTACTTTAGTCCATGACTGCTTACCTTCAGGGTCATACGTCACATGAAAACCAAAATAGTTCCAAACGCCAGATCTGAATGAGGGTGGGGGAGGTTCAATTTGCCATGTTGCAACAAGCTTAACTTCTGTCTAGGTAGCTTGCCCTGCGCTCAGTGAATCTGTGTTCGACTACTCCGCCTAGGCTGCACTGTCGAGCGCAGATCCACTGAGCGCTCAACACAGACAGCATCGTCAGAAGGAAAGTTGATAAAATAAATTAAAAATGTTGTATCGTTCGATACATATGCGTACCGAACCGAAAGTACTGTATCGAACGGTTCGATATCGATACGAGTATCGTTGCACCCCTACTTTAAAGCTCCTCTGTTCTATTCTTGTTGGACAAAGAAGTGTTTGTGTTTTCGAACATCACTATTTGAGGAGACATTTAAAATTTGGATCGAGTAGAAGGCTGTTTGAGAACCAAAGCCAGATGTTTTAATTCGATTTATGCATCCTTATGACTTGGCAACAAGTATTTTTTGGCCAGTAAGAGATGATGTGTACGGAGCCCCGCAGGGGACATGGGAGAAAAAAAAATTAAGACGAACTTTTGCGAGATCTCGCAAAACTAACTCGGGATCTCGCAAAAGCTTTAGCCGCATTCTTTGGAGGCCGCCAGCTCGAAGCCGATCGGGAGGTCGAGGCACGATGTGCCAGGAAAGCGGTGTTCCTCCCGGCTGTAGTAGGTCTCGACCTCCCGTTAGCTTCGAGCTAGTGGGTGTCAGATCTCCGAAAACGTCGGAGCACTTTTGCAAATATGTGATGTCTTGTAAACCGAGCAGGTATCTGACGTTTACACAACTACATTCACGCCTCAAAATATCTTAAAAGTGTATTTTGTGACCCAGAAAGAGTAATATTACAACTAAGTAGCTGCCGCCATTGTTGGAATTCAACTTTTGCGAGATCTCGCAAAAGTTTTGCGAGATCCTGAGTTAGTTTTGCGAGATCTCGCAAAAGTCCATCTTAATTTTTTTTTTCCCATGTCCCCTGCAGGGCTCCGTAGATGTGTGCCGGTTGCCATTACAACTGATAATTGCAGATGGAAGTTCCCGATCCAACCACTAGAGGCAGATATGTAATAAAGAAGGACGATTCAAAAAATGCTGAGGTGCCCTGGAGGGTCATTGTCGGACCTAAAGGCCTCTAAATCAACCATACACATATTCTAGGGACTTCAAGCATCCATCTATGTTCAGATGAGCCGAGTTCATGTATAGAGTCATCATTAGAGATAACATCTGAAGGACCTAGTGCAAGTAGTGTTGAGGAGAACGTCACTTCTAAATATCCTCCTTCATCTTTTGATATATTGTGTTTTTAAGAAACGATACAGGTCTGAAATGTTGTGTTATATTAATATAGCTACATCTATTTAGCAGTTTCTCTTTCCTTTGAGGAGGAAAATGAAAGTAGAGCGAGCTTTTAATGGAGAGCTTGTTGATATGCAAATAAAAGTTTGGAAAACTGAGTAAACTTTTCAAATTTAAATTTAAAACCCTTGCTCACAATGCACCGTTACTCTAGCTATATTAAAAAGCTTACTCTTTAAATATGTTTAAGCCACCTCTAAAATGTGGAGGCCATGCTCAGTATGAAATAGAGACACTGTCATGATCCAAGCAGCCAGGAACACACAGGCACAAATGTAATCTTCAAAAAAATGAGTTTTATTATACCCCCAAAAAGGACGAGATGATTACAAAAATTCAAAATAACAAAAATAAAGTTTTTAAGAACCAAGTGGGCCCATAAAAGAGGTTAACTTAACAGAACGCTACTCAGAAGTCACTTAACAAAAACATAACTCAACAAACTGACCTGCCCAAATGAGAAACAGCTCCAGTTATATAGCAGATGAATAAACCATTATATACACCAAAGGTGAAAACTAAGGAGATAACAGCTAACCATCATTCAAGAAGAACCCCATTCCCCCTGCATGATCACAATAGATGGTCCAGTCCACTTTATTGGCTTCCGCATTTAAACCAGCTCCAGCCTCAGCCTCCTCTTTCAGCCAAACCAGGAAGGACTGGAGCGGAGGCCAGGTAACTCAGAAAGAGCAGAAATATAATCAATATAACATATACCTATATAAAATAACAAACAATGCAAAGCAAAGTCTATGCCACCATTTGGGGTATAGCTTAGTGCTGTCATACATTACAGGTAAACTCAAAATATCAAATTAGTTAACTTATGATCACAGAAGCTTTAGAGCATAACGTAAACATAAGACAAAAGACCAAATGATTATTACCTAAGTATCTCAGTTGTGTGGTTGCATGCAGCCATCACAGACACAATAACTGATAGGAACGATCCACGGTAAAGGACTTGTTGCCATCTCTACTTTACCTCAGCATCAGAGTGGTTTATACAACTGGTCTCATCCAACCATTCATACAAGCACTAACTTTCTGTCGAATATTCACACACGACCTGGAGAGCAACTTGGGATTAGTATCTTGCCCAAGGATATTTTGACACGCAGAGTGGAGCAGCCAGTGACTCTAATCTATGACCTGCTCTACCTCTTGAGCTACAGCGACGACTCCTGATCGCCCTAACAGTCTCCCATCCAAGTAACAACCAGGCCCAGCCATGTTTAACCTCTATGATCTAACAGGCCTGCTTAGGCTGATCTGGCTGATTACTCTGTAAGTACAGCAAATCAAAGCATGAGCTGTAACACTATAACAGGATAGTCTCTGTTATAGTTTTTGCATTTTCAGTCATTACGCTGTTGACCAGTAAATATTTCAGTGTAACAAAATTGATCCATACATGCCTTAATTACCCCTGGGTACTGTGTCGAAAAAAGACAAGTGATCTTGTCCTGATGTAAACTTGTGCAGATTAATACACTCCAGCCTTTGATGTGGACTGTATGAATGTGGAAACGAAGCAGTGTGTCAGGCAGTTGCTTCAGGCGCAGCAGGAGGAGCAGAGACAGAGGGAAACACAGGGTTTGTTAAAGCAGTCCTGCTGGGATGCAGGCTATCCTTACACAGCTAAGCTTTCCACAGTAACTGACCCACACTTAGAATCTCACTAACACCATTTCACCATGTGCTCAGGCTGAGCGCACTTTCCGCTATCTTATTGTACAGCTGGTTTTCTTTGATTTACAGCTCTCCAAATTCCCACGCTCGTCCACACTTTGCGCTCTTACTCTGCTCTGTTTGCTGTTTTCCATTCTAAAAGACAACCACTGCGTTACCACCAACCATTTAAAACAGTGGTGACACTGGGACGGTGCTGTGCAGAGTTTGAGCAGAGTAGCAGATCTCAGTAAAGACTGCCACCCTGAGACTCATTCACTCGGGGTAATTAGAGGGTTGTGTCTTCAAGCACTACTAGATTCAGTAATACGCTATAATTCTGGTCAGAGTTAATTTTTCACTCTTCTCATGGGACATTTGCCACACACAAAGCTGCAGTGAGTATGCTCATGTGTGCACAAACACCACACCACTCTCTGTGGTCAGGCCACTGTGGCAGTATATCTCCAGGCTGCTAGTTTCTGTCCACATGCAATCAGACTGTTGTCTGCTAAGAGCGTGCAGTTGTTTTGGCTTCCTAAAACACACACACACACACACACACACACACACTGATAAAGTCATAGAAAGTCCATGAAGGTTCAGTTTTCAATTACTACAGACGAAAGATAGACAACTGTCATCGGTTAGCATAGATGCTATAAACAAAACTGCATTCTATTCAAAGGCCACCAGAGGGCCACAGTTGTGGTTGGAACAGTGGTTGCAGAAACATGGACAACCTAATAGCTCCCCAAAAATGGAGCCAAAATGTATCTATCGCCCCCTGCTGTCTGGCCGCAGTACAGGTCATAAACCCCGCCTCCTCAATGCCAGCGGATGGGAATTGGGTGGGAAGAAGATGTGAGTTGTCAATTACAAGTCATTTACCAAGTGTGTGGTTTCACAGTTAGACACATCATTACGAGGCTTCCTAACAGGACTTCTAATCCAAGGACTGACGTGTTTGCTTTTTATTTTAGATCCAAACGTGACTATATTTGTATCAAGTGTTGAGCTCTTCTGATGTGCCAAACGCTATGTGACTACTGTCCGTACTTTTGGCTGTATACATTGGGTACATGAGCATCCAAGAAAAAATTGTGACCAGGTCTGATGACTCAGATTCAGGAAAATGCAGTATATATAAGAAAGCGAGCTGATAGGAGACAGTGAGAGGCTTTGGCTGAAGTTCTGCTGGTAAACCTTCAGTCCTCAAATTCGTCCTCCTGATCGCAGTCTGAGGATCTGTGGGATGTGCTGCAGGGCTCTAGAGTGCGACCAATTTTTCAGTGGTGCGACTAAAAAAATTAATTTGGTTGCACCTGTGCGACCAACTGTTCGGGTAGCAAAAAAAAAAATCTGCAACCTTCCCTGTGGTCAACAACAGACACACATTTTGCCCCTATCATGGACTAAACCAATCAGAGATAGTCAGGGGCGGGACCTCTCTGATTGGCCGTGGTCCAGTTGAAAGTGCAGGTGGAAGTGGGAGGTCAGTAGCTTGAATAAAGCGATATCGATTCATTAAATCCTGAATTGACTTTTAAATATAACTGTTTTGCCAGAAACGCCAGATTCTCAGATTAAAGCTCACAAAACCATTTCAACAACAACCAAACAGCAAATGAGAGCAGGTACACGGACTCCACACAGAGACGTAAACACAGAACGGACCCGACGGCTTTCTCACCCCACGGCCTGTACACGGACACGCTGTCGGAGCTTAGCGATTCTCATGCGTCCGGTCCGCGCTGTGTTTACGTCTTTTTGCGCTGATTCTGAGCTGCAGGTTTTGTCTCTCTCCAACCAAAATTCACCGAGCCAGCAGCAAAAGAAGCAGCAAACTGCGCTTCACATTTGATCAATGCCGTCATGAATTTTGCTGTTTTGCTTCCACGACTATTAAAATCACACTTCATGCACAGCTCTCTCTCTATCTCTCTCTGTACTTCAAGAACATGAAGTCAGTACTGATAAATGATCAGAATTATAATATTTCTGACTGTCTGAGGCTAAGTTGAATCGAATTGGGACTTTGAAAACCGTAATCGAATGGATTATAGAAATCAGTGATGATACCCAGCCCTAGTGAGCAGCCTAGGCACGACAGAAGTGGATGTAGCTGTAATAGGAAAAGAACTATTGCTAACTTTTCTGTTAAGTTAAGGCCTGATCCTTCTGAAATTCATAGCCAGTGCTCTGACACGGTGTCATCAATCTTTGAATGCTGAAAAAGCACAGTGTATCCAGAAAAACACAATATATTATATAAATTATTATAACATTTGTGTGCGCCTAACTTTTGTGCCGGTACGCCTAACTTTTTAAAGTTAGGCGTACCGGTACGCCCATGGCAAAAAGTTAGTCTAGAGCCCTGTGCTGGGAGACGAGTCCACACAGATCTTCATCAATACATCTGTGGCTGGAAGCGCTGGTTGCACTTAATTATAACCACTCCTAATCCCTCACAGTGACAAGCTTCCTGAGGGAAGGGTTCGAACTATTGATGTAGCTGCTGCTCTGTCATCACATTATTGTTCTTGTCTAAGACGTGTGTCAAGAAGCGGAAAGTAATAATAAGAGCTCTGTATCCACAGGTCGGGACAAACAAGGAAATGTGCTGGAAGTGAAAAAGCTTAAGAAAAGCAGGATTCCTGCCACATGAGGTTAACTTCATGTCAGAGGAGGAATGACAAGAGAATAAAAGTTCAAGCTGGAGATATAAATAAAATCAATTGTCAGGTTTACACATTCAGTGAGGTCAGAAACAGAAAACTTGTCTGCTTTATTATAAACCACAAATAATCTCAGTGCCAGCACACATTAGCTGGTGACTCTAGATATATTTCTACATTTCCATTTGAAAAATTAGATATGGAAATCATCCTGTTAAAGCTGCTTCAGCTTTTCCACAGTTGCTACATATCTGCAAGCCACTTTGCAACCCCATTACTCCTTTGTTTCTGCCTGTAGCCTCGATAATGTCTGTTGTCATTGATGCCTGCTTTGTCCTCTGCTGTTCTCATAGATAACACAATAGACATCAAAACATAAATAACTAAAGTGACCTGGTTAAATTATATTAGAGTACAAGCTTTGAGTGTCGAGCCTTAGTTTGTCAAGGCTGCTTCCAGCGATTGTTGTCCTGTTCTTTGGAACAAGCTTCCTGCTGACCTGAGATCAATTACATTATATCATACATGCAACAACAGACTCAGACCCTGTTTATTCACACACACTTTTTTAAATTCTTTTCCTTTGTTTGACCCTAACATTCAGGGAGGTCGAGTTCCAAATAGGTTGGAGACGTCGCAGGACACCAGCTGCCTTCCCTACTCTGGCGTCGACATCCCGATCAGAGACCCCGTCATTCGAGATGATGCTGCCAAGATATGTAAAATTCTCCACCTCTTCAGCACGTTGTTGGTTGATCATGACAGGAATGCGGGCACGTGCAAAGCCAACTTGGAGTACCTTGGTTTTTTTGGCGCTGATTCTTAATCCAACTTTCGTGGCTGCAATCAACTTTTGGAGGTCCTCCCTCCTCGACCTCCCTAAATGTTAGGGTCACGATCAGACTATTGAACTCTATCGTCTTTCCTACTGCACTTTACGCTAGTGAAACCTGGCGCTCAACAAGTACAATTATTCAACACCTGAACGTGCTTCAACAACGTGGCCTGCAGCGAATCCTGAGAATTTCCTAAACAAATGAGGAGGTCCTACGAAGAGCAGGCACCTGCCCGTTAGCTGATGTTGTTGCAGAAAGGCGCTTCCGCTTTGCGGGCCATATTTTCCGCCTACCCCCTCATCGCCCAGCTAAGATTGCCATTACATGGCGTCCACGCACTGGCAAGCGAAAGCAAGGCTGACCAAAGACCACATGGCGTCGAACATTCATGGACGATCTGAGAACTGTCGACATTGCCTGGGACGAAGCTGAAGCAGTCGCTGCTGACCGACATCGATGGAGATCACTAGCTGCCTGATACGCCGCCCAGCGTAGGAGGAACTAAGTGCTAAGTAAGTAAGTTTCCTTTGTTTTATTATAGTTTCAGAATCAGAGAAACTTTATCAATCCCAGAGGGAAATTGAGTTGTCATAGCAGCAAATACACAACAAGCACTCGTATAAAATGAGTGTAGAAACACAGAGTTCCAATAGATACGTATTAAGATAAATATAGAGATATAGGTATAAATATAAATATATAAATATATATGTATATATATATAAATATAAAAGGAGAAGTACGTGTCCAAATATATTGCTGCTCTGCCACTGATCGCCTCCTCCATCATCGAGCATCATGCCAACGACAGACTCGGCAATCCTGATGAGTTTGTTCAGTCTGTCC
Source organism: Neolamprologus brichardi (assembly GCF_056152115.1). Classification (NCBI taxonomy): domain Eukaryota; kingdom Metazoa; phylum Chordata; class Actinopteri; order Cichliformes; family Cichlidae; genus Neolamprologus; species Neolamprologus brichardi. The sequence continues at coordinate 1,019,189 of NW_028270135.1, forward strand.
TTCGCTTTGATGCCTGCACCCCAGCACACCACAACAACAGCCTGATAAAACAAATAGATCAGCCTGCTGCATACATCGAAGGATCTGAGCCTTTGTAGAGAGTAAAGACCGTTTTTGTAGGCAGCGTCCGTGTTGGCAGACCACTTTTATTCCATTTCAGTTCAGTTTTTCTCAGATGGACTGAGTCTTCCTCCGTGATGAGAAATGAAGCAGATGTTCAAAACGTAGTCCCAGCTACTGAAATAAATAAACATTAATTGAATTAATTTGAATGTTGTAAACCTTACATCAACAGTTATGAAATTATTAACTTTCTGAACAATCAGTTCTCTGGAAATGTCGTGTCTCTGATCCTGGAAGATCCTCGGCCCTCTGTGCACAGAGAGGTCTAACGTTTCTGTAATAAAGTCTTCTCTTTCCCTGATGAGCATCAGTAGTTCATGTAGACTATCAGCAAACATTTGACTCCTTTCTCCTGTTGGCTGCAAACAGCTTTACAACAGTTTTATTGTTCCACAAGCATCAGTACGATCCTGAAACATCACACCTGCTTGTACTTGTGGACTAAGTTTGCACTAAAACCACTGTTTGATTTCAGTTTTTATATTTATTCTTTGTTCTCAGACCAAAGCTGCAGTTTAGAGAATAAAAACTAAGACCGTCTTATAAACATTACATTTATAATGACATGAGTCTTAATGGTATCGTTGTTTTATTAAGTCACTCAATTCACACTGGATTCACAGTCTGATTTTTGCTGATTTTCTTCGCTGGCTTCAAACAGGCTAAACTTTATTTATATAGTAGCTCTTTTGCAGCCTTGCTGCCCAAATAGCTATAGCTCCAACCCACCATGCACAAGTTGTATTACCAGCAGGGGGAGATAATTTATTTAAAGGCAAGAAGTCGGTAGTACGAAAAAGACGTATGAAGCAAATTCCAGGGTTCTTAATTTCTAGAATAAGCTAGGCGGCTAATATACATGTAAATGTGTTAATAATGTCTATTCAAACACTTTCCTGTGATTATTTTCATGTTGGCTTGAAATAAAATATTCTGCTGTTACTGCAGATTAATGTAACGTCCACATGTGTGTCTGTTACACGCTTTGCTGTGATATCCAGATGAAAGTTCACACGCATGTCTAATGCATAACTACTGAATAACACTTTTCACAGCTTTGGTGGTTTCAGTTTGTAGTATACATGTTTATTCTCTTCATATAGGTGTGTCTTCCTTTGTATAATCAGCTGCTCTGCTGTATCCATGTTTGTGATTAGTCACATGCTGCCACTGTCCCTCGTAAACGCGCTTGTAGCTAGATTGGGAAATGCTAGTTTAGTCTAGTGAGTTGATAACCAGCTAACCTGCCAAAGTGTTAGCGTAAGAGAATCCAGATAACAGAAACACATCGGGTATGTTAAACTTGCTTTGTAGTAACTCCTCCCCCCACGGCTCTGATGTGTGAGTGTTTGTGGGACATGGATACTCAATCAGCCGGCTCGTCCCTCAGAGGACATCCTGCAATCCACCAGATTGTTCAGTGTCCTGGTGCAGTGTCGGGTATAAGTAGCTACAGTAATCACCAGTGTTGGTCAAGTTACTTGAAAAAAGTAATCAGTAACTAATTACTGATTACTTCCCCCAAAAAGTAATCCAGTTACTTTACTGATTACTTATTTTCAAAAGTAATTAATTACTTAGTTACTTTTTAAAAACACGATTTACAACCTGAATAGGTGATAAAGTGATAGATCTTTCAGCCCAATTCTACTTTTTCTGTATAATCATCATACAAAATGTAATCAAATGGAAAAGTCTCTTTTTAAAACTTGTTTTATTAGTTTTAATCTTTTAACTTTATGCATCAAGCAAAAATTTAATTATCTGCAACATTCTCTGACTGGAAGAAATTAGTTTAACATTTAAACCTATTTTCTGCACATTCCAGCACATAAAATAAAATATTTTTGTGTGTTTACACTCAGTCTTTCAAATAGATGCAAGTAAAACACAGCAGAAAATAAATAAAGTCAAAGACTAGCGGTCCTGTTGCTCTATTTTCACCTGTAAAGCAGGAGTGGGGTAGGCGGAGGGTTACCCTGGTGCAGGTGTGCAGCGGTCAGTGGAAGAATCCGCGAGTTTCTCTGTGAGTTTCCCATTACGTCGTAGCTACTCGGTGCTTGTTTGGAAGTTTAGGGGTTTTTTCGCTGTAAAAAGAAGTTTTCTTCCCACGCACAACGGACACTAATGTTTTTGTCACTTTTTATGGAATCAAACTCAAAGTAAGGTCAGTACTTCCACGCTTTAAACGCTGCACGCTCATACTCTCTCTGCACTCGATATATGATCCATTGTTGATCTGCACACAGCTGTTGTCACGAACGTCGCACTCGCTTACGTCACTGTCATGAGACATTCTCGCAAAAAAATCACGGTTTTAGTAACGCAGTAACGCAGCGTTCCTACGGGAAAGTAACGGTAATCTAATTACCGTTTTTGCAATAGTAATCCCTTACTTTACTCGTTACTTGAAAAAAGTAATCGGATTACAGTAACACGTAACGCGTTACTGCCCATCTCTGGTAATCACATTACATTTTTCATTAACACAGAGTCAGTAAGGCATAAAGGACAAAAACAGGAGTTTTATTGACCCAAAAATATGAAAATATATTTAACAAAACCAAAAAACTTAAACTAGCAGACCAATAAAAGACTCAACTCAACAGACTAAACTCAAGCTAACAATTAACAAAACTTCAAACAAACATAAGACAAACTGACCTCCTGAAATGACACACGGGGAACTTTAGTACTGGTTTAGCTAAACCACATGACACACACGGGGAAAATAAAATGGCTGCCATATAACCAACTAGTACAAAACAATTAAACAAACTTGAAACACCCCCCAGACAATGAAGCATGTGGTTTCACCCAATTAGGCCGTCAGTGGTACTTCAGCTCTCCCAGCACTTTGCCAGACAGGAGGAGAATTCAAACCCAGCTAACTCAAACAAAGATGTATTAATATAACATAAAACACAACTTTGATTTACAACACCTGTTCACAACCAGACAGTCAGTCCTCTCACTGTATATGGAGCCAGCTGTCCCCGTTCTCCTTGTCAGATTGTTTCTGAACTCCTATTAGCCAAGCGTTCCAGCAATTCCCAGAGTTCCTTCTGTTTCTATAGGCTTTTCGGAACATTTTTGGGATTCTGCCTTTTGCCTGCTGCTCTGTTTGCTCTCATTCACTCATGTCTAACCTTTGCCTCGCTAAATGATACAGATTTTACGTTCTTAAGTCTTTATTACAAAGTACGTTTTTTTGTTTGTTTTTTGTTGCCATAATTAGGTTTCCATTCGACACCACCTCCTCCAGTCTCTCCGCGGGAGCATTCCAGACGTTCCTGTCAGCATGTATGGAAAAGGGACAAGTGCTCGCTCTCACTGCAGATACACAATGATTCTGGACAGTGTCCTGAGTCTGGTGGCCTGCTTTGATCTCGAGGTCACATTACAGAAGGGGCCTGGCCCTTGCAGCCTGGATATCCCCCTCTGTCAGTGTAATCAATCATGTCTGAAATCTGAGCACCGTTGCTTCAGTCTTTTGTGTCTGAAGCGTTAATCTGTTCCTGTTTACAGTTAAATTTGAGCATCAGGGCAAAGGGGTTGGTGTCGTTCACAGTGGGGTGTATTCCACTGACAGTGACGCACAATGACATCTGCTATGTGCCTGCCTGTCTGTCCAGGAAAACGGATTCCTTCTCTGTCGCTGTTTGAGGGTTTAAACTTTTTTCCATTCAAGTCATCAGTTTAACCCTTTAAGACCTACCATAGAACCAAGTCCGCCAGAGCTTATATTATATGTTTACATGCTGTGGAGCCATTTTTGGGAGCATTTCAAGTTGCTATACATCAATACAACCATTACAGCCTAAATTTTAATAATATGTCTGCATTAAGTGCATAGTAATTACATAAATTGCAAAAAAGTGCAATAAACTACAAAAAAATTGAAAATCGTTTTTGTTTTTTTAACATATATTTCTAGTTAGAGAAATTTAAGAGGCTTATCCCTCAAAACTGTAAATACAAAAAAGTTGCACAAAATAGTTTCCCACCACAGGAAATTTATTTTGAGTGTCTTCATAGTTTTATTTTTGAAATACACCAATTTTTATACACTGCAGGAAAAACAAAAATAAATATTATAATGCAAATTTGCAAAAAAGCAGCATATGCATCAAAATAAACTATTTCCAGCAGTGCAATATGAGTCCTAAGCATCCCAGAAACCACACAGAAAGTCATAAAGTCAAAGATAACTTTTAAAAACACCAGTTTAGGCTCATGAGGCCCTGATGGTAAAAAACTACATTTCCGCGAAAATGACGTCACTTCTGGTTTCGGGCAGGTCATGGCGGACATGCGATAGTTCACGCTGATGGACTAGGAAGTGTTACAAACAGCTGATCGGATCGGCAAAGCGTGTTTCTGGAATATTATGTTTTTGTTGCTGCAAGTGCTTTTTATGCAGTTTTTGCAAAGCTATATGTGGAAGGAAACTGTGACCGAGGACAAGCTGATGGCATAAGATGTAAGTACAACTCCTCCGGTTTCATATGCAAAAAAATTATTGCGCTAGCTCACGTGGTTGCAGAGCTACCAGGATTTAAAAATAGTTACGCAAAACAGAGCGTGCTGCTCCGACCGGTTTTAAAGGGTTAAGGATTAAGTGCTTCATATAATGGACAGACTGTAATAAACTTTGATTTTTTAAAAATTGACATAAATTGTTTCAAAATGCTCCAACCAGCTTGAAGTTCTTCATCACAGCCATTAAGATTTGATGATTGTCAGTCAGTTGGGTGGGATATACTATTAGGGAGCAAGTGAAAATGTTCCCATTAAAGTTGATATATTAGAAGCAGGGAAACGGGCAATCGAAAGGTTATGAGTGAGGGTCAGAGTATCTCCAGAACTGCAGCTTTTGTGGGGTGTTCCCACTCTGTAGTGGTCAGTATCTGTTGAAAGGATCATTGATGTGCACTGGGAGTGAAGGCTGGTTCATGTTCTGTCCATCACTGAACACATGCGATCAGAACTGGACCGTGGAGCATTGAACGGTGGGCTGATGGCTTGGTGTGTGTGCTTCACTTACACTGTGGGAAGAAGGCGAGCTGAGGGAGGCAGCGTGATGCTTTGGAAACTTCTGCTGGGAAACCTTGGGTCCAACATCATGTGGACGTTACTTTGACATATACAACTAACCACTACTATTGTTACAGACGGCCATGTGTGGCTGTGTGGCAGGCGGGACGAAGGACCCAAAATGCAGGACTCACGAGAAACAAAGTTTTAATGCTGTATCAAAAACTCAAATAATACAAACAGAGGAAAATAAAATCAAATTGAAACTAGGAGCTGACGAGAAACAACTAGGGAAACGAGGCACATGGAGAAACAGACAGCAACGTTGTAACGATGCAACAACGGGCAGAGGAAAACAAAGGGCTTAAATACACAAGGGAGTAACGAGGGAACAGGAAACAGGAAGCAAAGCTGAAAACACTGAGCACTGGACGAGACTGTCAAAGTAAAACAGGAACCAAGAGACATTCACAAAGACGCAGACTTGACACTGGGACACGGAGACATGACTGACTGGGAACATAGAGACACAGGTGACCAGACAGGAAACGTGGAACACGGGGAAGGCAAAGTAACAGAAACCTAAAGACTATAAACTAAGAATATACCACATGGAGAACAATAAGGAGAAGCAGAACCAGAAAAACACGAACACTAGCAGCACGACACAGACCATGTACACCCCTCCAAGGATGCCGTATTCCCTGATGGCTGTGATCGGCAGCATAAAACACCCTTCAACAAATCAATAATAGTCAAGGAATGGTTTGAGGAGCACAACAACAAGTTGATGTTGACTTGGCTTCCAATTCACCCAAATATCTGAAAAGTCCTGACAATGGGAATGTGAGGAAATGCCTGAAAGTGTCTGTCAGTGTTAGACGACTGTACAATAGATGACTAAAATATGATTTCTTGTGTTTCGAAAAGAGAAATATCGGGATGGGTACCGGTATCTGACATAAACGGTAGTAACCAGACCAAAAAGCAGCGCACATTTCAGTGCTTTATTTTTTCCTGAGCTGTGACACACTTTAGATTCTAGCCAATCATTTTACGTTTCCGAGGATAGTAGGCGGGTCCAGGTACGTACGTTCTTTTAGAGCAGAGCTACAGATTAAAAATGCCCAAGACGAAGCGGTCAAAGTCTGGCTGTACTTCACAGCAAAAGATGCAAACTCAGCAGCTGCAACAAGTGCTTTAAGCTGATACTGTGATGCTGTCAAAGGAGGTAACACCTCAAATCTGATGAAACACCTGGCGACGCATAGCGCTTTTTTAAAAGCCGAGAAATGCGCCGTATTTGATAGCTTGCTGTGAGACCTCACACCGAGCACATCTACTGCAGGTGTGGTGCCTGTTATCGGACCAGGAGTTAGCAACATCCCCCAAAAACCCGAAGAGGAGAGTCCTGGCCCCTAGCCCTGCCAGTGTAGCAGAAATGATGAGGATGATGATGCAGCAGCAGCCGTTCTTCTCTGTGTGAGTAGCTTAATGTTGTTCGTGTGTAATTTACGTTGAGTAGGCTAACCACGTTATTACATTAATGCATGTAAGGTGAACTAGCAAACACCATCATAGCTACATGCAGCTGTCTTCTTGTTTGATGGCAGATACTCCCTTCACCCTGGACAAAAAGGCTAAAATGACCAAAGAAAAAGTGGAAAACAGCTGAACATGAGAGGTTTTTGGACAAAGTTTGTGTTTTTTCCATTGTTTAAGCACTGCTTCCAGCCAAGAGTGATACCATATATGCCCTATAGCTGCAGAAAAGGCTAACATTGTTATCTTTTTACAAAAAAACAGCTGAACATGAGAGGTTTTTTTGTGTGTTCTCCATTCTTTAAGCACCGGCACCGTTTCAAAAGTACCGGTTTGGTACTGGTATCGGATCAAACCTAAACGATACCCATCCCTAGAGAAATGTGACAATTACCTAATTAATTGGATTAAAAGTCACAGCATCATCAAATTTGATATTTATCAACATCAAAGCTCAAAGCTGCAGCTGTCTGGATGCAGTGGACTGACTGCACAGTTTGTTTATGTAGTCCTAGGAAAAGTTTCAGGCCCTCGAGGACTGGAGTTTGACACCCCTGCTCTTTAGTTACAGCGGCATGGTGCAGACGACTTTAAGACTGAACTGGCTCAAACATTCGCTCTGTTTTAACACCTGCTTTGCTGCTTGGGCTGCAGACAAAGTATTATTTTGTCTGCCCACGTCTCTGTGCTCGTTCTATCTCTTGTGAGCACATTCACAGAGAAAAGAAGTAGAACAAACAATTGAAAACACTTCTGCAGTTTTACTTTAGTCGTCACTCAAGTGTAGACGCAGCTTTCAGATGGCGTTTGATGTAACATTCCCGTCTTTGAACTTTTAGACTCTTCTTATTCTCTGAGCATGTATTTGTGATGTAAAACAATCATTTACTCATGCATCAGGTATGCAGCGGATCAGGAGCGCCTTAGATCCGAAAGCATCGTGTCGAGCCTGGAGAGCACACAGCATAAGTAATTCAGCACACCATTCACAAAACAGCTTTGTATTTTACCTGATGATGAACTTCAAACATGTCACAGTGTGGAGCTCATCTTCAAAAGTTTCACTTTATTATGGCCATCTAGAGACCTGCAAAATCCCGAAGAAGAGAAAGTTAGACTTAACATCAATAACTCATTACTAGACATTAGCGTGTGCTCTGCTGAGGAGACAGGCAGGGATGGTGGAGATTTACTCTAATCGAGAAGTTAAGACTCAAAAACAAAGAGAGACTTCCCAGGTTTAAAGTAAAAGTAGTGCAGTCAGTAGGATATGCACAGAGACGGGAAGCTTGGCTGATTCGCCACAGACCAAACTACAATTAAAAAGCTTAAACTCAACTCTGCACAACTCAGTAGAGCTGCACATTCAACTAATAGTTCTCTGTAAGGTCGTTACCTCAAGCAACCCCTCATCTTCTTTCACCCTGTCCTTGCTGCATAATTAGTAATGCATCCTGTCCCCATCCTTTCGTATTTGCAAATGAGTCTGGTGGATGTGACAAATAGCAGAGCAGGTTGCTGATTTTCATTCTTGGAATTTTTGTCTGATTGCACAAAACTGAAATTACAAAACGGTTAACGAGAGAAAGCCTCTTTCCTGTAAAGAGGGAGTACGGGATCTGAGTACAGGATGGCTGCAGGGCTGTGTGCTTAGTCCACTGCTGTTCGCCCTGTTAACACATGACTGTGCTGCACAGTGCAGCTCAAACCACATCATCAAGTTTGCAGAAGACACAGCAGTGGTGGGTCTCAACACCAACAACGAAGAGTCTGAATACAGAGAGGAGGTCCAACACCTGGTGGACTGGTGTCAGAATAACAGCCTGTCTCTAAATGTTCAGACTAAAGAGATGGATGGTAACTTCAGGAAGAGCCCAACGACCCACAGCCCACTGCACATCAACGGGTCTGCTGCTGAGATGGTCATCAGTGGGAAGTTCCTGGGTGTGCACATATCAGATGACCTCTCCTGGAACCTGAACACCACCACCATCATGAAGAAAGCCCCAAGTTTCTTAGGAAACTGAAGAAGGCCAGTCTCCCTCCTCCCACCCTCACATCATTTTACCAGGGAACCACTGAGAGCGTCCTCTGCTGCTACATCACTATCTGTAAGCAAACTGCACCCTCACTGAACAGAAGTCTCTGCAGCAGATAGTGAGGACAGCAGAGAGGAACACTGGAGGCCCTCTCCCACCCATCTCCCAACTCTACGACAAACACATTATCCGATGTACAAACAGCATAGTGAAGGACACTTTCCAACCCTCATGTGCACTGTTCTGTGCTTCCATCTGTCAGATGGTTTCACAGCATCAAAACTGTAACGACCAGAAAATGCAAGAACCTCTTCCCCCAAGCAGGCGGAGCCCTCAACCACCAAAGGACTGATATACACATACACCTTTACAAACGCCTTACAGTACTCACCAGAAGAGTCAGTAACAACAAAAACTTACACAATCCACCAGGGAACAATATGCTTATTTGCACACTCAGTCACATGTCCCCCTGCAGGGGACATGGGAGAAAAAAAAATTAAGATGGACTTTTGTGAGATCTCGCAAAACTAACTCGAAACTTGCAAAAGCTTTGCAAGATCCCGAGTTTGTTTTGCGAGATCTCGCAAAAGTCTTGCGAGATCCCGAGTTAGTTTTGCGAGATCTCGCAAAAATCCGTCTTAATTTTTTTTCTCCCATGTCCCCTGCAGGGCTCCGTAACTGAACACACATCTAAACTGTACTACATTTGCACATTTTGCACGTCTTCGTCTTATCTTGTTTATAATATCCTGACAATAACTTGAACCTGGTATTCAATACCTACTGCACATCTCACTTTACTGTAATTGCACATGACCACTTCGTATTGTCTCTGTCTTTGTTTACTGTACATAGATATGGTCAGTGATTAGTACATTTTTATCTCTTAACTCTATCCAAATTTAGTGAGTTATTATTTATTGGTAATTTCTAGTCTCATATCTCTTAGAGATATATTTTCTTATAAATGCACCATGGGGGGCTTGGGATGAAAAGGCATTTCGGTACGCTGTGTACTGTGTATATTGTTGTATTGACAATAAAGACCTTGAATCTTGAATGTAAAAGTCCTCTGGACAGACTAGAACAAAGTGAAGATGTTTGACTGCAATGCAAAGCATGTCGGCACAAAAACACCTTATTCTAACTGTAAAGCACAGAAGTGGAGAGTTGATGATTTGGGCTTGTTTTGAAGCTACTGGAGCTGGGGACCGTGCAGTCAGTGAGTCGACCATATACTGAAATATTTTAGAATCAGATGTGACAGGTAAAGCTTGGCCAAACTGGGTCATGTAACAGGATAATGATCCCAAGCAAAGCCGCAAAAGAGCAAGAAAACAACAAAAATTAAAGGTGTTGCAGTGGCCAAGTCAAAGTCCAGAGTTGGGCCCAGTTGAAATACTGTGGTGGGTTCTTCAAAGAGCTGTGTGTAAGTGAATGCCTGCAAACCTCAAGACCTGAAGCGAAACTATAAAGAAGAGAGAGCTAACCTTTCTCCACAATGATACGAGGGACTGATATTCATGAGTAGGTCATCATACTGCTGCTATTGGTGGTTCTACAAGCCATTAGATAACGGACGGTCCTCAGCTTTTCACAGGAATGCAGAGAGTCGTGTGAAAACTTGACTGCATGATTGTAGGCAGACATGTACAAGCTACAGCAGCTATTACTCCTGTCTTCTTTAAAAGGCTAATGGCTAATTATGATAGCAAAACCTTAAGAAAACTTTCTGTGCCAATTAATTATAGTTAGAAACTTGCCCTCATTAAAAGAACTTTCCTCTGAAACATGTCAACTAAGTACTTCTTAGCACAAGTATTTTTGCACTAAGAAATGTAATATAGTTTAGGGGCCTGCCAGAAAAGTAATGATTTCCTCCAGAGATGCTGTGAACTGGTTCAAACCAGAATAAAGAGAGAAGTGGGAGGGCCTGGTGAATAACTGACTAGGAGGAAGAGTACATCAGATTCTTTGAGAACACGGTTTTCAACCTTCAGTTTGCATTTAAGGCAGCACGGTGGCACGGTGGTTAGCACTGTTGCCGCACAGCAAGAAGGTCCTGAGTTCAATTCCACCATCAGGTCTTTCTGTGAGGAGTTTGCATGTTCTCCCCGTGTTTGTGTGGGTTCCCTCCGGGTACTCCGGCTTCCTCCCACCGTCCAAAGACATGCAGCTTGTGGGGATAGGTTACTTGGAAAATCCAAATTGCCACTAGGTGTGAATGTGCGAGTGAATGTGTGTGTGAATGGTTGTCTGTCCCTGTGTGTTGGCCCTGTGACAGACTGGCGACCTGTCCAGGGTGTACCCCGCCTCTCGCCCTATGACAGCTGGGATAGGCTCCAGCGTACCCCGCGACCGGAAGCGAATGGATGGATGGTTTCTAAGCATCCAAAGCACTTTACAATTCCACTATTCATTCACTCTCAGCTACGGTTGTAGCTACGGTTGTCTGCCCTGGGGCAGACCAACAGAAGCGAGGCCATATTGCACCATCGGCCATCACCAGTAGGTGGTAGGTGAAGTGTCTTGCCCAAGGACACAAACCAGGACAGAGAGAGCTGGGGAATAGAACCGGCAACCTTCTGGTTACAGATGAGCTTCCCAACCCCCTGAACCACGGTCGCCCCCAATCTCAGCATTAACAGGGAAGAGGGGATCTTTTAGGTTTAGGAAAATCATATCTTAGTACAATAACATAAAAGGAAAATATTAAAATAGGCAAACAGGGGAAGTGTGCTTTGTGCCATAAGGCTAAACACTGTGGTCCCAAGGCTTGGTGGTGTCTTCTCCCATTCTCTCTCCCTGCTTTCCTGTCTAATCTTATGGTAAATGGCCTGTATTTATATAACGCTTTACTAGTCCCTAAGGACCCCAAAGCACTTTACACTACATTCAGTCATCCACCCATTCACACACTGGTGATGGCAGCTACATTGTAGCCACAGCCACCCTGGGGCGCACTGACAGAGGCGAGGCTGCGGGACACTGGCGCCACCGGGCCCTCTGACCACCACCAGTAAGCAACGGGTGAAGTGTCTTGCCCAAGGACACAACGACCGAGACTGTCCAAGCCGGGGCTCGAACCGGCAACCTTCCAATTACAAGGCGAACTCCCAACTCTTGAGCCACAATCGTCCCTAATCTTCACTATGTGCTCTTTAATAAAGGTGAAAAAAGCCCCCAAGATAAGTTAAGAAGATAAACAAATAGATAAGTATGCCTCTATGACTCAACCAGAACATAAAAAAGTGTGTGAGGTAATATTTCAAACATGATTGCTTTAATGTGATGGTTTGAGGCGTTTTGGTGGTGGTAAACTGGGACATTTATACTGGATAAATGGGGTCTTGAACATTTTACAGCCCCGTGTCACAAACATTCCTGATGTAGCCCCACGGACACTAATTGGAGGCTATTTCCTTCTACAGCAGAACAATAAGTAAGCAAAATTATGCAACAACTATTTAGAGAAGAAGAAGAAGAAGAAGTCAGCTGGTGCTCTGGTGATAAAGCAGGGTCGGTCATTCACATCCAGTTATCTCCATGGAGCTTGGATAGATCAGTAGTATGTGCACATCTGAAGGTTTGACCTCAGAGTTATGTGGTTGCCACAGATTAGGCCAGTAAATGCAGAGCAAGATGCAAATAATCTGGATCCTAAATCTGTCACTTATTTAAACAATCATTCAATGTTTAAATAGTTCACCCACCTTTTGTAAAGTTCAAATATATTCTGACCAGTGTTGGTCAAGTTACTTGAAAAAAGTAATCAGTAACTAATTACTAATTACCTCGCCCAAAAAGTAATTCCGTTACTTTACTGATTATTTATTTTTGAAATAATTAATTACTTAGTTACTTAGTTACTTTTTAAAAACACGATTTACAACCTGAATAGGTGATAAAGTGATAGATCTTTCAGCCCAATTCTACTTTTTCTGCATAATCATCATACAAAATGTAATCAAATGGAAAAGTCTCTTTTTAAAACTTGTTTTATTAGTTTTAATCTTTTAACTTTATGCATCAAGCAAAAATTTAATTATCTGCAACATTCACTGACTGGAAGAAATTAGTTTAACATTTAAACCTATTTTCTGCACATTCCAGCACATAAAATAAAATAATTTTTTTGTGTGTTTACACTCAGTCTTTCAAATAGATGCAAGTAAAACACAGCAGAAAATAAATAAAGTCAAAGACTAGCGGTCCTGTTGCTCTATTTTCACCTGTAAAGCAGGAGTGGGGTAGGCGGAGGGTTACCCTGGTGCAGGTGTGCAGCGGTCAGTGGAAGAATCCGAGAGTTTCTCTGTGAGTTTCCCATTACGTCGTAGCTACTCGGTGTTTGTTTGGAAGTTTAGGGGTTTTTTCGCTGTAAAAAGAAGTTTTCTTCCCACGCACAACGGACACTAATGTTTTTGTCACTTTTTATGGAATCAAACTCAAAGTAAGGTCAGTACTTCCACGCTTTAAACGCTGCACGCTCATACTCTCTCTGCACTCGATATATGATCCATTGTTGATCTGCACACAGCTGTTGTCACGAACGTCGCACTCGCTTACGTCACTGTCATGAGACATTCTCGCAAAAAATCACAGTTTTAGTAACGCAGTAACGCAGCGTTCCTACGGGAAAGTAACAGTAATCTAATTACCATTTTTGCAATAGTAATCCCTTACTTTACTCGTTACTTGAAAAAAGTAATCGGATTACAGTAACGCGTTACCATCTCTGATTCTGACACACACACACACACACACACACATTTTAAGGCTGACCTTATATTTGAGGCCTGCGTCTCTGTGTGATGCTACAGCAGACGTCCTCAGTGAGTTGAGAGAACAACATCAAGTGAAACAATATGCCGGACTAAATCTAGGACAAGCCTTTCCCACAGGAGCCCACTGTGAATGATATCATTCAGCAAAGTGCAGACAACTCCGTGCACCGCTTATTCCTTCTGTCGATTCAAACTGTAATGATACTGAACCTAAAATACAGCTGTACACATTTATATGCACACTGTACGTTCTGACCTGTTTCAGTCATACCTGCAGATCTGTTCAACAAAGCAAATGAGAGCTTTGTGATGCCTTATGGCACTGTTTCAGAAACGTTATCCCCCCTGCTGGAACCTGAACTACTCTACTTTGAGAGACACAGAGGAAAGTGGAAAAGAATTTAATATAGACGCATTTATTGGAGAGGAAGTAGGGCTGTGCTATTAAAACCTGTAGGCAGCTCGGTTTGTCCGTGTCTACAAATTTCAAACCACATTGCTTTGGACATGCCCACGTGAATAACTAAAATAACCTTTTGACCTCTAATTAAGTCACCTCATCAGGAAAAGTGTTGTTGAAGTGCAGACTTCAAGACACACATGATGCATCTGAGCTGTAGTTCAGTTCACTTCAATTGGCTTCCTGTTAAATCCAGAATTCAAAATCCTGCTCCTCACATACAAGGTCTTAAATAATCAGGCCCCATCTTATCTTAATGACCTTGTAGTACCATATCACCCTATTAGAGCACTTCGCTCTCGCTCTGCAGGCCTACTTGTTGTTCCTAGAGTATTTAAAAGTAGAATGGGAGGGAGAGCCTTCAGTTTTCAGGCCCCTCTTCTGTGGAACCAGCTTCCAGTTTGGATTCAGGAGACAGACACTATCTCTACTTTCAAGATTAGGCTTCAAACTTTCCTTTTTGCTAAAGCATATAGTTAGGGCTGGACCAGGTGACCCTGAATCCTCCCTTAGTTATGCTGCAATAGATGTAGGCTGCCGGGGGATTCCCATGATGCATTGAGTTTTTCCTTTCCAGTCACCTTTCTCACTCACTATGTGTTAACAGACCTCTCTGTATTGAATCATATCTGTTATTAACCTCTGTCTCTCTTCCACAGCATGTCTTTTATCCTGTCTTCCTTCTCTCACCCCAACCAATCACAGCAGATGGCCCCGCCCCTCCCTGAGCCTGGTTCTGCTGGAGGTTTCTTCCTGTTAAAAGGGAGTTTTTCCTTCCCACTGTCGCCAAAGTGCTTGCTCATAGGGGGTCATATGATTGTTGGGTTTTTCTCTGTATCTATGAAGCGCCTTGAGGCGACTTTTTTTGTGATTTGGCGCTATATAAATAAAATTGAAATGAATTGAATTGAAAAATTCAATTTCGTTTTATATACAAAATGACAACACGCATGTATATTGTAAGATAAAGACCCTACAAAACCTACAATACCTGCAATAATCGAGACAAACCCCAACAATCAGATGGCCTCCTATGAGCAAGCACTGATGACAGTGGGAAGGACGGAGAAACCAAACAGAACCAGGCTCCGGGGGGAGAGGATAAAATGAACACTGTAGCTTTGGCAGCTCCTAACATTTCTACTTGTTGACAAAGATGAGTGATAATTGATCTTCATGCTCAGTATCTCAAGATATCCACAGTGATGCACACACAAAAAAGGAAATTAAGGACTGATGTGCAAGTGTAAGCAGGACGGTCAAAGGCTCATTCCATGATTTTGCCATTCAATAAAGGATTTTTAGATGCTGTTATGTGATGAAGCCTGCTACAACAAAAGGGATGACGAAAGAGCTACACATTGCTCAAGCTTTTCTTTAGAGCAGAAAGGGACTGACTACAGTAAGAGAGGTGGTCACGTGACACGCAGGCTCAGAGCCCGGGTAAGAATAAATGCAGAGCAGAGAAACAAGAGAATAACAACTCATAAGTGGGATGTTGCTGAGAAAGTCAGGGTTATTGATAACATGAATGACTGACGAATGAAAATTTAATAAACAAAGGTTTAAAACTGTGTGCATGAAATGTTGTGTGACTTTGTTTGCTCTTTGAAACAAAGGAGTAAAAGTGACTTAAAACGACTCCTTCGATCAATCAGTCAGTAAAGCTCAGACTGAGTAAAAACCGGTTCGAGAGTTGGTCTAGGTAAAAAGGGACATCGTCTCTCGGCTTCCTGCATCTCTCTGCTTTGACAGGATGATGGATGGCTGTGTTGTAACATGGGTAGCTGAGCCTCGGGGGTAAGCAGCACAACAGAGCTGGATAAAAAACGCTGGCAGTGGAGGATCACAGTTCCCTCAGACACCGATCTGTATCTGTACAGCCAGAAACTTTCTTCCAGCGCTCACACCAGTCAGCTGCAGAGCCTCACATGCTAACATATGAGGGACAGAATGTAATTACACATGTTAACACACACACAGTGTAATTAGAGTGCAATTACAGAAGTGGAAGTCAGTTATGATCAGCCTACAGCTATAAGCTCTTGACACAACATCCTGCCTGCGGTCTCTTCTCTGGAGCCGTGAGGGTGGTGAGGGACATTCCTGCCTTTCCACATGCACGGACACACGGAAGCCTTCCCCTCCTGTGTGCTCAAACATCCGGCGCCGTGCTATGCGATAGGGATACTTGTCAGCGCGGCAGCAGGATGAAAGATAACCACATATTATCCACAAGTCACAGGACTACAGCCAAGAGGCCTAATCAGAGGGAGGAGAAGCGTGAGAAAATGACTGAGAGGGTGGTGCAGGCCGGTGAGAGGTGTGGGAAGATGAGGGCAGGCCTGTTACATTGCTGCATGTGGCGGTAGTGTTGCAACAGCTGCGAGCAGACAGGCAGACCGGCCGCCTTCTCTAAACCCAACTGGAAGGATTTAACCCTGACAGTCGACTGATGGCTGCTGCCCACCTGTTCATGCTCTCATGCAGATATTCCTTTTGATACGTGAACCTCAAAGACGACAGCCGGGCCGCACGAGGGTCCTGAGAGAGGGTCGAGGGGTATATTCTTGATGCAGCTTTAGAAATCCCAGGAGTCCCAGGAGGTGTTCCAGATGATGAAATGCACACTATATAAAACTCTAATGGCGTGCCTTTATTTTGAAAAGACAATCGCGCCGCAACCCTAACCTTACTCTCTGTTTTTTTCCAGTAAAAATCAATCTGATGACCTGTTAGCAGTGTTGGTCAAGTTACTTGAAAAAGTAATCAGTAACTAATTACTAATTACTTCCCCCAAAAAGTAATCCCGTTACTTTACTGATTACTTATTTTCAAAAGTAATTAATTACTTAGTTACCCATGGGGATTACTATTGCAAAAACGGTAATTAGATTACCGTTACTTTCCCGTAGGAACGCTGCGTTACTGCGTTACTAAAACCGTGATTTTTTTGCGAGAATGTCTCATGACAGTGACGTAAGCGAGTGCGACGTTCGTGACAACAGCTGTGAGCAGATCAACAATGGATCATATATCGAGTGCAGAGAGAGTATGAGCGTGCAGCGTTTAAAGCGTGGAAGTACTGACCTTACTTTGAGTTTGATTCCATAAAAAGTGACAAAAACATTAGTGTCCGTTGTGCGTGGGAAGAAAACTTCTTTTTACAGCGAAAAAACCCCTAAACTTCCAAACAAGCACCGAGTAGCTACGACGTAATGGGAAACTCACAGAGAAACTCGCGGATTCTTCCACTGACCGCTGCACACCTGCACCAGGGTAAACCTCCGCCTACCTCACTCCTGCTTTACAGGTGAAAATAGAGCAACAGGACCGCTAGTCTTTGACTTTATTTATTTTCTGCTGTGTTTTACTTGCAT
Source organism: Neolamprologus brichardi (assembly GCF_056152115.1). NCBI lineage: Eukaryota > Metazoa > Chordata > Actinopteri > Cichliformes > Cichlidae > Neolamprologus > Neolamprologus brichardi. The sequence continues at coordinate 1,036,557 of NW_028270135.1, forward strand.
CTATTTGAAAGACTGAGTGTAAACACACAAAATATTTTATTTTATGTGCTGGAATGTGCAGAAAATAGGTTTAAATGTTAAACTAATTTCTTCCAGTCAGAGAATGTTGCAGATAATTTAATGTTTGCTTGATGCATAAAGTTAAAAGATTAAAACTAATAAAACAAGTTTTAAAAAGAGACTTTTCCATTTGATTACATTTTGTATGATGATTATGTAGAAAAAGTAGAATTGGGCTGAAAGATCTATCGCTTTATCACCTATTCAGGTTGTAAATCGTGTTTTTAAAAAGTAACTAAGTAACTAAGTAATTAATTACTTTTGAAAATAAGTAATCAGTAAAGTAACGGGATTACTTTTTTGGGGAAGTAATCAGTAATTAGTTACTGATTACTTTTTTCAAGTAACTTGACCAACACTGACCACAAGAATGTGGGACGACAAGAACAGTGTCACAAATACCTGAAAACTGGGTGCAGTCAGCAAATAAATAATTCAGTGGCAGGCATCTTTCTTTGCTTTTAAAGCATCTTTGATTTCACGTTCACTCAGTAATTTTAGTGTTCTTCTTCTCTTATTTCTACTTGTGTTACTGCAGATCTAAGAAGGTCAAGGCTGAATGATGTGGCCTGTTAGCGAATGCCCTCAGTGGGCTTTCAGAACATCACGTTCTCTTACGCCTAAAAAAATGACTCCTCTGACACTGTGTGATGGTGAAAGTGCTTCAGTTTCAGAATTCAAACAGTCACATGACCTCAACCTGACTGTTCTAGTATAAAGAAATGTCAAAGTACGCAGAGTGCAGCTCTGGTGTCTCATCTCACTTCCACCCACAACCCCCATTGTTCGCCTCTCTCCCTGTGCAGCCCGGTGCAGAGAGGAGCTCTGAATGCAGTTCTGTAACATGAGTTTGGGCTGCAGTCTGCTCCACGGTGAAACGGAGGCCCGTGAGTGAAACACTGCTCCAGTCAAAGAGGGAGAAAAGAAGACACAGTCCCGACTTTCTTATAGTGAGAATTCTGAAAGAAAAGAGGAAATTTGGATGTTAAAATAAATATTGTGTAACAGTCCATCAAATACAGTCTGCTTTATTTGATGCTTATAAGAAATGGTGTATGCATCGGTGTAATGCAAGGTCTAGTCGTAAGAAGAGACGTCGTGTGGCGTGCATGAGGATTTTTATAGGAGGATATATGTTATTATAAGAAGAGATTCTCACACACTTTTCATTTTTACTCTTTTTTACGATCGTGCTCTGATGCACTGATGTTTCTGTTAATCTGAATAAGTCATCTTATATGAAAACAGTCTCACTAGGTTGTCACGTGTGATTTCAACACAAGTCTGAACTTCCTGCAGTTCATTAAGCAGTAGACACACAAAATATTATCATCCATCCATCAAGGCAAGAGATGGGGGATACTCTGGGCAGGTCTCTAGTCTGTTGCAAAGCTAACACGACGGGCAGACACCCATTCGTGCTCATAATCACACCTACGGCCAATTTAGAATCAGCAGTGAGCTAACATGCTAACTGCTGCAGAGTCTTTGCTGTGGGGAGAAGCCTGAGGACCAGGAAGACTCCCCGCAGGCACAGGATGGATGTTACAGCAAGATATCTACACTGTCCACTCTCACTTGATTTACTGTTCATACACAGGGTGATATGGTTGGTGGTGAGGAAGAGTCTACAGTAGTTGTAAAGCACAGCAGACTCTCGAATGACTCTTTTATATTTTATTACAGAAATAAAAAAAGTTACAGGTTTGATCAAGAGTCTGACTGATGTTTTCCTATAACTCTTTGAACCAAAACACTTTCTGTAAACCTGGAAACACCAATCCTTTAGCTAATGTTTTTAAATACGAATGTGTTCTAGACAAGCAAGGCGAGCTGTGCTTAACCAGTTAATGCTAAAAAAGGTCTTGATTGAGACAAAATAAAATCTCTTTTTACATCTTACAACTTTCTTTCCCATAAAGCCTGTTTGCATCCAACCTGTAATTTACCTCCATTTATTGTCCTTGCAGTAGCGGTTGCTAATAATAATAATAATAATAATAATAATAATAATAATAATAACTTGCATTTGTATGGTGCTGTATCGTATCTTAACACACTAAGATAAGATAAGATAAGATAAGCTTTATTGGTCCCACACGTGGGAAATTTGTTGTGTCACAGCAGAAAGTGGACAGTGCAAAGTTACAGTAGCAAAAGTTAAGATAAACACTGGAATAGGATAAGATAATAAGACTAAGATACTATATACGGATGTTGTCAGAAAAAGAGTATTGCACATGTGTGGATGTGTTTGATCAGTTGGAGTCTTTGTTGTGGAGTCTGACAGCTGTGGGGAGGAAAGACCTGTGAAATCTCTCCGTCCCACACTGTGGGTGCTGCAGCCACTGAAGGAGCTGCTCAGTGCTGTCAGAGTCTCATGCATGAGGTGGGAGATGTTGTCCAACAGGGATGACAGCTTAGCCACTGTTCTCCTGTCACTCACCACCTCCACTGGGTCCAGAGGGCATCCTAGAACAGAGCTGGCCCTTCTGATCAGCCTGTTCAGTCTCTTCCTGTCCCAGCTGAGATGCTGCCATCCCAGCAGACCACACCGTACACATCTGTCTGTGTTGAGAGCTCAGTGGATCTGCGCTCGACTACTCCGCCTAGGCTGCACTGTTGAGCGCAGATCCACTGAGCGCAGCGCAAGCTAGCGAGACAGAAATGGTAAATGGACTGATTCTTATAGAGCGCTTTTCTACTCTCCCGGAGTACTCAAAGCGCTCTATACAACATGCCTCATTCACCCAATCACACCCATTCTCACAAGCACTTTATCTATACGTAGTGCTTTCTAACTACACTCACAGACATTCGTACTCCAATGGATGCATTGGAGAGCAAGTTTGGGCTAGTATCTTGCCCAAGGATACTTGACATGCAGACTGGAGGAGCCAGGGATCAAACCACCAACCTTCCGATCAGTAGGTGACCTGCTCTACCTCCTGAGCTACAGCTAAGCTCGTTGCAACATGGCAAATTGAACCTCCCCCACCCTCATTCAGATCTGGCGTTTGGAACTATTTTGGTTTTCATGTGACGTATGACCCTGGAGGTAAGCGCGTCATGGACTAAAGTAAAACAGTATGTTGGATGTGCCAGCAATGCTCAATTACATGGGTGGGAACTAGTGCGTTAGCGCAGTTAGCTCGTTAACGTGTTGGCCGTCCAGCCCCACGCACGGGGCGATCCGCGGTAGCTCGTTAACGGAGATTTGCCGTGTTGTGGCGTTAACCTCATTTCAGATTAACGCTGACAGCACTAGTGGGAACACAACGAATATGACTGCACATTTACTCCGACATCATCCTAGTGCAAAGACAAGTGGAAGCAGACAAAAACAACAAGCACGCATGCTACAAACTTTACCCGAGTCATTTAGACAGCCGTTAGCACATGATTCTCCTTATGGGGACCTGATATGTTTAATATGGTGCTGAGAATATAGCCCAGAAGAAGCGTATAGTAGAGCTTTTATTTTGGAAAGAGCCATTTCTCTGTAATAAACTCTCTTTTCCAAAGATGAGTGATTTCTCCATCAGATAGATTTATTTTTTATTATTTTGTTGTTTCAGCAACATTAAATTTAAAAACTGTACTTTTGAGTTAAAATATATATTTACAATTTTAATAAATGACAAATTAAAAAAGCATGAACATTTTTTTGTATCAAAAAAATATCGAACCGTGAATTTTGTGTATCGTTGCACTCCTAATATTTAGGGGCTATAAGGTTTAAGAGGCAGCACTAGCATTAACTATTAGCACAGCATACATTTTATTATTTTATGTAATATTTATATTTGTATATCTATATATTCTGCTAATCGTGTTTTAGAGAGCTCAGAAAAAGCTGATTTTCATGGTTTTACAGTCTGTGATGCACTACTGGATGTTAAAACACCCAACATAATATAAATACCATATAATAAAACATAAAATCAACTCAACCTTAACAAACTTGCAGATTCCAGCAAGCTGCAGACAAACTTCCAGCACAGGAGAGACAGGCAGCACAAACTCATGAAATGTTGCGTTTAAGTCTGATCTCTGTGCTGTTGGCAGGATTTTCTGACCTGATATAAAAATTCCCACGTGCCACTGCAGAAAGCAACTGTTAGTTTCCACGACAAATAAAATGAAAAGAGAAAGAAAATGGGTGTGAGGTGACAGCAGTGCCATGTTCAAAGTAGAAATGAAAGTAACTGTGCATTTGATCGTGTGCTTCCAACATACATGTTAATATGTCACTGCAGATTGGCTTTGTCGTGAGTTCTGCTGCCTCCTGCAAATCACTTGAGAACAGTGTTATACACTACAGAAAGAATCCGTGCTTTGAACTAAGCAGAGAGAGGGAGAAGGCTGGCGGGTGGGGAGGACGTGTCTGAAGGCATTATGGACTGTGGAGGGAACAGGGTGTGGGTGTGTGTCGGGGGGGATAAAAGACAGGTGAGAGGCTGGGACACAGCTTATCAGATGACAGGGCTTCCTACAGCAGGAGATGACCTGTCTAAGAAACCGCTCATTTCTGCTCAGGCTGGGCCTTCACTCTCTGATAAGAGCCTGCTGCTGTCAGTGGCTGCCTCCAACACCTGTTCATTCAGGCTGCAGAGCGGAAGACGGACAACAGCAGACAAGCTTATACTAGCACTGACTGCTGTCAGGCCTCTGTGATGTATGATGCAGTGCAGAGCTGGTGTAACGTGCCTTCCTTTACAAATTCTGTTTTATGTTTATACCAGTTCTGATAATACAAAGGCATTCATGCATCTCTCCTGAACATGCAGGTTTGATATTGAACAGTCAGCAAACTTTAAATATTGACTGTTAATAATAAGTTTAGCTTAGTTAAGTTTAGTTAATAAGTGTGTGTGCTAGTTTAGGAGGGTGATGAGACTGCTTTATTCCTTCTCTCTCCATCCCTGGTCCTTTGGTTGTGGCCACTACTGAACTGAACTGAAACTAAGAATTGAATCTGCACTTTAATGGCATCATTAGTTTTACTGATTTTCAGCATCTGTGCTGCAGGTTTTTACACAGACTGCCAAAGCCCCACTCATGCGTCATTTTTTTAAATCCACTTTATGGCATAATATATATGTTTGTCCATAATATATATGTTTGAGTTTTCTTGTCCTGCTCCAGCTTTACCCCCATAGAAGTCTCTAAAATGTGGGTTTGGCAAATCTGAGATTGTATAAAATGTCTTTTTTGTTGTTTTTATTTCCAGAATGTCAGCTATGTTTACTACTGCACTAATCTACAGCAACAGTTTGTTATTATAGTGCAGAAAGCTTGTTACTTCCAGGCTGGACGACTGTAATTCATTATTATCAGGATGTCCAAAGAACTCCCTGAAAAGCCTTCAGTTAATCCAAAATGCTGCAGCAAGAGTCCTGACAGGGACTAGAAAGAGAGAGCATATTTCTCCTGTTTTGGCTTCCCTTCATTGGCTTCCTGTTAAATCCAGAATTGAATTCAAAATCCTTCTCCTCACATACAAGGTCTTAAATAATCAGGCCCATCTTATCTTAATGACCTTGTAGTACCATATCACCCTATTAGAGCACTTCGCTCTCGCTCTGCAGGCCTACTTGTTGTTCCTAGAGTATTTAAAAGTAGAATGGGAGGCAGAGCCTTCAGTTTTCAGGCCCCTCTTCTGTGGAACCAGCTTCCAGTTTGGATTCGGGAGACAGACACTATCTCTACTTTCAAGATTAGGCTTAAAACTTTCCTTTTTGCTAAAGCATATAGTTAGGGCTGGACCAGGTGACCCTGAATCCTCCCTTAGTTATGCTGCAATAGATGTAGGCTGCCGGGGGATTCCCATGATGCATTGAGTTTTTCCTTTCCAGTCACCTTTCTCACTCACTATGTGTTAACAGACCTCTCTGTATTGAATCATATCTGTTATTAATCTCTGTCTCTCTTCCACAGCATGTCTTTTATCCTGTCTTCCTTCTCTCACCCCAACCGGTCGCAGCAGATGGCCCCGCCCCTCCCTGAGCCTGGTTCTGTTGGAGGTTTCTTCCTGTTAAAAGGGAGTTTTTCCTTCCCACTGTCGCCAAAGTGCTGCTCATAGGGGGTCATATGATTGTTGGGTTTTTCTCTGTATCTATGAAGCGCCTTGAGGCGACTTTTGTTGTGATTTGGCGCTATATAAATAAAATTGAATTGAATTGAATTGAATTGAAAAAAAGCTTGAGTGGTATTTGAGTTTATATATGCAGTCTATATACGTAACAAAGGAAGGGAACATGTGTCCATTTCACGCTTAGGAGAGGGAAAGCCTGACATCCACGCGGTGGACCAGCGTGTCTATTACACGCTTTGCTGTGATACTGGGCTGAAGCAGCTAACAGCAACATGCTGACCAGAGACAGTGTGGTTACCATGGCGCCGAATGACATCATGTGACTCCTAGTGACGATGGGAAAAATGGGCAGGTTCTGTGTTAAACTTTCTCAACTTCAAGGATACCATTGATTTAAAGACGACAAAGTGGTAAATGCACTGAGGGATTTTCTAGACAACCAAATCCCAGAATCCCCACAAATGACCTTTGTCAGTGACACGGCGATGTGCTACAAGCAAACTCCCTGTGTTTATGCTTTTAAAATGTAAAATTAAGCCGTCCACTCAATTCCAGATCTGTCTTCATTGCTAGCATGATGAAGACGGAGATCTAGTAGCACATTTAGCTTCAGGCTCAGTAGGAGGGGAGGGGTTAGAGAGAAACTGAGGGTTTGTTGAAGAAAACACTCGAGACTTCATGTCTCCTGTCTTGCTGTTGTCATCTCAGGGTTAACAAACTTATAATATTCAGCATTTTCACTAAACCTTTTTGGAAAATGGCCCTGAAACAACAAATGCTAGTTGTTAGTTGGCAACTCCCAGAAGTGTTCCTTTGTGCACAACATACTGAAGTGAAACTAAGGTTACGGACACGTCAGACAAATAGCTTTGGATGCCAAGGTAAGTTTACATTCCTGCGTCATGAAGTCAGTCCTTGGCACCTTTTTACCAATGACATCATGCCGGTTATGAAAGTGTGATTGGTCAGTGACCAACATGTGGTTTTTCATGTCCCTCAGTGAAGTCATAGCAAGAACTGACAACTGTATAATCACAGGAAGCATCTTATCAAACAGACACGTGCTGTGGTCTGAACCCAGCAGAGCACAGGTGTATCTTCACTGATCCGGACACAATAGAGGCACAGACTGTTGAGTTGATCATATACACTGTGACACAGAGTGACCTCTGAAGTCTTTGGTCTCTCAGCTTCCTGTGGAGCTAATGACACACTTCCATTAACCTCTGTGACGAACACAAAAACAGCTTGATGTGGAATGAGGTTATAACCAGTTTACACGGTGAATATGAGCTAGTCTGACAGCTTTCACACCTATAGAGAGAATCCAGAACCTCATACTGAACTCTTACTTGGACCCACCTCAAGTCTATGACCCTCTCATCCTCTCAGTCGAACAAAGCCTAAATCTAATGGAGCCTAATGGAGTCTTCCATGTTGCCGTACTGATCTTCTGATTATCTGCTCACCATGTCTGCCTTCATGTCCCACCTTTGTAGAAACTAGATCAGTGTCCTGCAGGTTTTAGATCTCACCTTGGGTCAACACACCTGAATCAAATGATTAGTTCATTACCAGGCCTCTGGAGAACTTCAGGACATGTTGAGGAGGTCATTTAGCCATTTAGATCAGCTGTGTTGGATCAAGGACACGTCTAAAACCTGCAGGACACCGGCCCTCGAGGCCTGGAGTTACCCACGCCTGGCCTAAAGTGTTTTATACCAGCGGTCCCCAACCTTTTTTGCGCCACGGACCGGTTTATGCCCAACAATATTTTCACGGACCAGCCTTTAAGGTGTCGCGGATAAATACAACAAAATAAAACTAGTACCGGTACCGAAAAAAAGAAAATTTGTTCATAACACACGTGAAAAGACCCAGGAAAACCAAGTTAACGATAAAAACAATAACAAAATAACTCTGAAAATCGATAAAAACTCTGAAAACTATACATTTCACACCTGAGCCTCAACTCTCACGGCCCGGTACCAAACGACTCACGGACCGGTACCGGTCCCAGGCCCGGGGGTTGGGGACCGCTGTTTTATACGGTCCCTTGTAAACCTTCAGTTTATTCACAAGTCATTGCTTCGTTGCTTGCTTGCAGTAGCAACCTGACTTCTGGCAACTCTGCCATTTGTTGCCAGAAGTCAGGTTGCTTTGCTATTACTATGATTCATTTGTCTGTTAAAGAATGTTTAGACCCCAAATGTGAGATATACAGCTTGATATTTCAAAAAGGCAAAAACCCAGATTGGTCAATGGACAGAGGACTGGTGGCCGGCAGGTTGACCATGGGATGGAGCCACAGTAACGTTGCACTTGTTGAACCGGAGGACGGAAGCTTGGCTGCGTGTGTGATGAGTGCGAAGGTCTTAACACAAGAGAAGAAGCTGTGTAAGTCAGTCGGCCTAGGCCTAGCTGACAGAACCATGTGACAAAGAGTGACTGAAGAGCCGGTGGTGCTGCAGCACAATGAGTTGAGGAACAGATGTGCATACTGATTGCAAAAGACCTGCAACTACAAAGCAGGATTTGGAGCTTAGCAAGCTAACACCAGGTTTAACCCTGGGTGTCATTGTCATGACGATGTTCCTCCTCCTACTAGGGTACATTATTATGGTAACCTATATTCTACATGTGCTGACATGCTTTAAAATAACAGGTCATCGTGTATAAAACCTTTGTCTGCTAAGCATTTATCTTGGAAAACCGACCCAACATTACAAGAATATCATGTGGAGCTTAAAGAAAACCGATAGGTTTTTAATACTTCATGTACCACACACTCAAATATCCCTGCTGTGCCTCTACCAAGTATTTTTTTGTAATTATCCACAGTTAAGTACTCTTTGCGTAATGTTCTACTCTGCTGCCGTTGGATCTGTCCATGTTTGTGACAGGCCATATGCTCCCACATCATTGCCTCTGTTATGAAAATGCAAAGAGAGCAACACAGAGAAACCCTGGTAATACCCACTTAATGAATTTCCAACCATACTGTTGTGAATATTTACAAATTTAGCTTTAGGAAAGCCAGATTCACTAAAGATATCCTGAGAATTTTGAACTATATCAGAGGATCTGTGAGATGAGGAAACCTTGACTATCACTGTCAGAGACGAAGAAACTGCAGGTTGGAGGGATAAATGTTTTAGCTGTACAGGAAAGAGGTGGCAAAGGTTAATGACAAGGTGCAGTAGTGGCATATGAACACTTGTCGACTGTAGTGCAGGAACAGCCCTGCGGGACAGCAGCCTGAGCCTATAGCAGCAGATCAGCGTAACTGGTTCAAGGTCATCTGATGGAATACTAACCATATCCAGTATTAAACTGGGAGTTGGACTGTGAGGAGAGGAACACCACGTTCTAGCACCAGAAGCTTGGAATCTCAAGTGATCCTGCAGAGTGCAAGTGAAGCACTCTGTTGGGATGATATGATAATACAGTGCTTTTGAGATATGACGGGGCCTGACCCTTTGGAATTTTGCTTGTGAAGAAATATGAATTCAGTTTGGAGTTTAATAAGGAGCCAAAGAAGAGGAGCAAAGGTTTTTTCAGAACCTGTTAATAATGCATTAAAATAGTCGAGACCTGAGGTAGCATGCACGGATTCATTTTTTTACCATCACTCTGAGACAGGATGCTTTTCATTCATTGCACAGATTAAAAGAAAAACGTTTCAATGTGTGAAATAAAGGAAATGTGCTCATCTGAAATGACCCCGACATTCTCACAGTGTTACAAAAGCATCTCTTTAGACAATGTGTTATTTAGGAGAATTTACTATGAGTTTACTTCTCTATTCTGATATGCAGGGCAAAGACTGTCCACACAGAGAGCCACTGGGCAATGTTCAGGAAAGTTGTGGAAAAAGAAAAAGATCAGGCAGGCTGGTGTCAGGGTGGAACAAAAGCACATGGACTGGTTCTTATATGGCGCCTTCCTAGTGTACTTGAGCACTTTATACAGCATACCTCAGTCATGCATGCACGTTTCACTTAAGTGCTTTCTATCCAACATTCACACTTTGATGAAATCAGAGAGTGGTGCATATGATCCATATTGGTGATGGGAAGTGTTGGGATTACTTTTAAATGCATTACTTTTAAAATGTATTCCATTACAGATTACAGAATACATGCCCCAAAATGTATTCTGTAACGTATTCCGTTACGTTACTCAATGAGAGTAACGTATTCTGAATACTCTGGATTACTTAATATATTATCATGCTGTTTACAACTACATGAATGTACTATTGCTGTGATTTATTACTGTTACTGAAGGTCCGCGGCTCCGAACCGTAGTAAAGGGACCTCTGGCTAATACGGTGGGTTCTGTGTCGGGCTGGTAGCCGAAAACTAGCTTTACTTTGTTGTCTGGGTCAACTTTGCTAGCAGAGACAGAGAGAGGCGTTGAAAGGCTGCTCCAACAGAACTTATTGTTTCAGAGGAAAACACGAACACGGTGTACAGTCGAGTCTTAATAGCTTACTTACAACTGGGCTCGTCAGGCTCTCTTCTTGGCTGCAGTGGTTATTATTATATTTACATGCTTCCAGCTCCCGTTTCTGCTCGATGACAGCTCGTGCTTTTCCTTTTTCTCCCTCCCTCGCTCACAGACACATAACGGGTATGGCAGTCCATTCTCCCTGCAGCACGGACTACACTGCCCATGATGCTACATTCTTTAGAGCTATACCTGTAGCATTCTGCCTGTTAGCTTAGCACAACAACAACAAAAAGGCCTCTCTCACCCAGGAAACACGCAGAGAGAGAGCGTCACCCTGTAACCATGGCAACCGTAACGCTGCCTGGAACAACAGAACGTAGCTGTCAAACAAAACCCAAACAGTCCTGACCCGCCACAATATGAAACAGGGAAGTACCGCCGTGTAATCCATTTATTTCAACAAAGTAACTGTATTCTAAATACCACCTTTTTAAACGGTAACTGTAACGGAATACAGTTACTCATATTTTGTATTTTAAATACGTAATGGCGGTACATGTACTCCGTTACTCACCAACACTGGTGATGGGAAGTGTGGCACAGCTTACAAGAAGAGCCGGCTCTTAATTTATTATCATCTGTAGCCTCATAGTTTAGCCTTGCTTGGCAAATATGAATGCTTTGTGTGTTGTTTTTATGAAAAGCCCTATAATTGCCTGATTTTGTGTATTTGTTTTGTTACAAAAGCAGGAATTCTTACTTTTGTTTAATATTTTAATCAAACTTTTAATCAATCAATCAAACAAAACACTGCAAACAAATCCGTAGAACAGAAACAGAACCAAACTCAGTCTGTCCTCAGTGCAGGTTGACATTCAGAAAAATCAAATTCCTCAGCTTGGATGGGCTCATTCTCTTCTTAGTATCTGCTTCTTCTTTAAACTGCAGCCAGATGCTGTTTCGTTTACGGTGTCAGTCATATTTATGCGTTTTTGCGACGCACTGTCCTCCTCAGCCCTGTCTCCCGCCTCACTCACTGAGGGGTAGCGATGTGCGGCTCGATCCTGAAAATATCAATATCTATGAGTGTAAATGCTATGCAATGCCAACACAAACAGAAAACCACAAACACATAAACTGGATCCAAAACAGATGAACGTTTATTTGAAATGTAACATCTGGGTGGCTTAAACAAACCCAGGCAGACACATGACTGGGACGCGGTGGGTGTAAAGAGTTAAGAGGGTGAATCAGCTTGTGCATGCTGAGCAAGAAAAACTAAAGTAAAATAAAGTTATGTGTTGAGCCACATTTCCCCCTGGAGAGGACAGAGTTGTTAAACGGCAGCTGTGAAGAAAACATCTGGCCATACACTCAGACGTCAACAAATACTATTTGCATTTTTCCGCCTTAAACACACAACTCATGATGAGGTGATCTCCACCTTCGACTTCCCACGTCTGAACAGGCAAGAACAGAGCATTAAAGTGCCCTTTATAAACAGTGATGTCATGCCCTTTAACTGTGATGTGTCCGTGGGGAAATCATGAGGATCAAAGCTGGTAAATGAAAAATCAGCCTTGATGTTATTCTGGATTCCAAATCTCACGGGAAAAAACTGTTTACCTTCCAATCTGGAACATTTTCATAGGTAAACACTGATAAAGTTGATTTTGACCGAACAACCTGCCAGTAAATACACACTTGCTTTGTGCCTGCGCACATGCACGCACACACACACGTATCAGTTAGCTTTGGGGAACTTGTGAGGGATTATCAACATCAAAGTCAATAGAAATGTCAGCCTGGCTATCTTTGGAAATGCCAGCAACTCTTTGCATATCCGCACCACACAACCAGTGCCACACACACACTGACACACACACCTGCCCCTAGCAGAGGAGGTGATTAAAGCTGCTCTGGCGAGTTTGGCTTTTGATCTCCAAACATACTGGAAAGCACTTAAAGGCAAAGCCCAGTTAAGCAGCAGAAACAGATGACATCACACCCAATCAGGGGCTCCGCAGCACCTTGGGGGTCCCTCCCCACTGCGCTATCAAATAGATTAACAGGATTAAGCAAATACACCCAGCTCAGGTCGGCACTCGGCTGAACCTATTAGCAATATTCAAACGTTTTTGGGTCATCTGAATGGACTATTAGGAGCCGGGAGGGTAACGACAAATGCTCTCGCTGAATGTGGAGGCAAAATGAAAACGAACACAAACCTGTGCACCGAGCCTTCCTCGTGTAATTCAAGTCAGCACGAAGATATCATACAGAAGAACGGCACATGATTTACTGTGACGCAGAAATGAATGAATCTATTTGGCGTTTACACTCCCATGACCCGCCGTGGCACGACAGAATCCCAGCAGTGACAGGGCGTGGGACGGGACCCCCTGGCGGTGGTGAAGATTGAGATGGAGGCTTGGATGGAGTCTGAGTGACCAGCGTGAGGTACAGATGAGGAGGAAGTGAGCTGCACAAATGAGAAACTGAGATTCAAAGCTCTTGGGTTGAAGGCTGATTGGCTGACTGTCAGTTTTGACGTTGGCAGCATTGGGAAGTGGAAACAGCAAAGAGGCAGATAAGCTTTGTTATGGTTATCCATGGTATCAAGTTGCCTTTCCATTGAAGGTAAATGACCTCTTAATACATGTGTTGTCTTCTCAAACCTTTCTTTGGTTAAAGTTACAAGTTGTTACATTCTTTCTTTTTCAATTCATTTGAGTTGTATTTCACAGCAGCAGTTGTCTCACGTTGTTCTGTATTCTCAGGTAATGATCTGCTAACTAATGGAGGAAGAACTCCCTTTTAACAGGATGAGACCTCTGACTGGATAACGTACAAACCACAGCAGATCAAATAAAGCAGTGGTCCCCAACCCCCGGGCCTCGGACCGGTACCGGTCCGTGAGTTGTTTGGTACTGGGCTGCGAGAGTTGAGCCTCAGGTGTGAAATGTATAGTTTTCAGCGTTATTTTGTTATCTTTTGATCGTTAGCTCGGTTTTCCTGGGTCTTTTCACGTGTGTTATGAATAAATCTTCTGTTTTTCGGTACCGGTACTGGTTTTATTTTGTTGTATTTATCCGTGACACCTTAAAGGCCAGTCCGTGAAAATATTGTCGAGCATAAACCGGTCCGTGGCGCAAAAAAGGTTGGGGAAGTGAAATAAAGGTTAATGTCCTGCAGCGGTAGCATACAAACACATGATAGACGTCTTCAGTGCATCATGGGAAATCACCCAGCAGCCCCAATTTATAGCAGCATAATGGAGAGGTGGTCCAGGGTCAGCTGATCCAGCTTTATGAAAAATGAACGTTTTTGAAAGGGGAAGAGTTTTGGAGCTGGATCCATAACCTCTGTCTCGAATTCGCCAGCGCTACTTTAGAAACACAAGCGAGCTCGCTCTCTTGGAGCCAAGTGCTCTGTTAGGATAATATTATATCACGAGGATATGATCTGATCATTTTGAGATTATTGTTTATTATGATTATGATTATATCTTTGACACCTGAGACAAAAATCTCTGGAATTAGTTCCCAGGCAAAAGAAACATCATTTTGTTGTTTTTAAAATCTCTGTTCAAGATTCATGTTTTTCCCAATTGCATTGTTTTGAACAGTTGCATTATTTAGATGTTTTTACTCTGCTTTCATGTCTTTGCAAAACACTTCACGCTGCACATAAATGTGCAAATGCAAATGAGTCTGTAAGTTATTACTTCAGTTTTGGTTTCTATCAGTGCTTCAATGCTAAGGATGTTGAAGATGCATTTGGAAGCGAAACGCGTGACCAAGTGGACGAAGCAAACAAAGAACTGTATCAGGATCCTTTAATGGTTTAAAGTTGACTCAGGTTTCATATCAAAATGCCTGTTTTTGCACATCTGAAGCCAGTGTTGGGGAGTAACGGAATACATGTACCGCCGTTACGTATTTAAAATACAAAATATGAGTAACTGTATTCCGTTACAGTTACCGTTTAAAAAGGTGGTATTTAGAATACAGTTACTTTGTTGAAATAAATGGATTACACGGCGGTACTTCCCTGTTTCATATTGTGGCGGGTCAGGACTGTTTGGGTTTTGTTTGACAGCTACGTTCTGCTGTTCCAGGCGGCAGCGTTACGGTTGCCATGGTTACAGGGTGACGCTCTCTCTCTGCGTGTTTCCTGGGTGAGAGAGGCCTTTTTGTTGTTGTGCTAAGCTAACAGGCAGAATGCTACAGGTATAGCTCTAAAGAATGTAGCATCATGGGCAGTGTAGTCCGTGCTGCAGGGAGAATGGACTGCCATACCCGTTATGTGTCTGTGAGCGAGGGAGGGAGAAAAAGGAAAAGTACGAGCTGTCATCGAGCAGAAACGGGAGCTGGAAGCATGTAAATATAATAATAACCACTGCAGCCAAGAAGAGAGCCTGACGAGCCCAGTTGTAAGTAAGCTATTAAGACTCGACTGTACACCGTGTTCGTGTTTTCCTCTGAAACAATAAGTTCTGTTGGAGCAGCCTTTCAACGCCTCTCTCTGTCTCTGCTAGCAAAGTTGACCCAGACAACAAAGTAAAGCTAGTTTTCGGCTACAAGCCGACACAGAACCCACCGTATTAGCCAGAGGTCCCTTTACTACGGTTCGGAGCCGCGGACCTTCAGTAACAGTAATAAATCACAGCAATAGTACATTCATGTAGTTGTAAACAGCATGATAATATATTAAGTAATCCAAAGTATTCAGAATACGTTACTCTCATTGAGTAACGTAACGGAATACGTTACAGAATACATTTTGGGGCATGTAATCTGTAATCTGTAATGGAATACATTTTAAAAGTAACCTTCCCAACACTGGCTGAAGCAGCGTTGGACACAAGTTTAAATAGTGTTGGGATTAAAGTTATGAAATATTAACTTTGAGTGACGGTGTGGATGTGGCTTCTCAGCATTCAGATGTACTAACAGCACTGTAACAACGTACCGCCTCTATTGTTCAGCTCTATTTGTTTGCCAGCCAAAGTTTGAACACAATCTCTAGTCTTTATTTTCCTGTTTCTCTCTCTGGGAAATACAACAACTGTACATTTATCGAATCGACACGATTTTCAACAAACCGCTCAGTCATAAAATGTATCTTCGAGCTAAATGTACATACTTTGTTGAGCTGAAAAGTTGCATTTACAGTTACAGTTAAAAACAGATTACTTGTTCCTCTTCTGTAATCAGATTAATGACTCATTAACTGAAGGTTCTGGGCCAGTTTATTTACTGCATGAGCTTCTACTTAAGCATGAACAGTAAAAAGACGATTACGATTTGTCAGCGCTGACTTTATATTTTCTCTTTTCTGCTCCTTTAACAGACATTCTGGTTTGAATCGCTCCTACTGCGAACCTCAGGAAGCTTTCAGAGGGACAATAACAAACTGAAACGGATCCATCAGATCTCATCATCTTCTCTCTGTTTACTACACACTGAAGAGGAAGCTTTGCTGACCTCTGACCCCACCTCACTCATCTCCATCTTGTAACAAGACACCGCAGACTTTCTGAGGCTCTTCGGGGAGCTAGACGGCCCCGAGGGGATACGTCTCATCTCCCACATCTCCCCTGCAGCTGCCCTCGCTCCTCCCGACTCACCGTGCCAAAGAGGAAACAGGAAGAATGAATAAGTTGTTTAAACCCTTTCATCCTTTAAAACCACCGCCCCACCCTGACTCAGGTGTCTCGACACATGGAGCTCGTACACAGAAACACAACCCGTTCGTCTTAATTTAAAACTCATACAGAGACCAAATCCAGGCACACAAACGCACACTGGGAACTCTTATATACCTGTGTGTGTGTCCAGCTTTAACCTCTTCAGTGGTCCCCCTATTTTGGAGCAAACACATTACATTAAAATCTATTAAAAATAGTTTTCCTATGATGTCAAACTGGATATATGCACAAGTTAGATCCCTTAAAGTTTATGAGTGTATTAAGCTGTGAACCTGGGCGATGATACAAGCACAGCTTTGAAGTCTGACTAAATCTGGCTTTAGTAAAGAACAAATAAGCTACATTGTTAGTGAAAAATCTAATTTTCCAGTATCTCTCATGGACAAGCATGTGTGTGGAAAGCTGCCCACAGGCTCAGTGTCTGCAGATACAGGAGGACACTGAAGCTGAGCTTTTCGACACTGGGCCGTCTGTTATACTTCAGGGTGCTTTGGTAGTCTTGGGACTTTGTTGCCCGGAGCAGGTTCAAAGTTCCCTGGATCAGATGCAGCAAAGAAGCCCCGAAGCCAAACTGGGCCCCCTCCATGTTTCACAGTAGGTGAGGACGCACACTGACCTCAGAGTTCAGCTTCAGTCGTTTGTTTTTTTCCATCTTTCTGATCAACCTGGCATTAGTGTTTTCTTTTGTGTTTGCATCCATGGAGGTTGGCTACTGCCCCATGAACCTAAAACTTTTTTATGATGTTGGCTTCTTGGAGGTAGTCTTATAGCTTTTAACATGGATTTTACAGCCCAATATTACCTGTATTACACACCACTTTGTTATTATTCATCTCTGGCTCTCTTCCACAGTGTATTTTGTACTGTATTCAGACAGACACTATCTCTACTTTTAAGATTAGGCTTCAAACTTTCCTTTTTGCTAAAGCATATAGTTAGGGCTGGACCAGGTGACCCTGAATCCTCCCTTAGTTATGCTGCAATAGATGTAGGCTGCCGGGGGATTCCCATGATGCATTGAGTTTTTCCTTTCCAGTCACCTTTCTCACTCACTATGTATTAACAGACCTCTCTGCATTGAATCATATCTGTTATTAACCTCTGTCTCTCTTCCACAGCATGTCTTTATCCTGTCTTCCTTCTCTCACCCCAACCAATCACAGCAGATGGCCCCGCCCCTCCCTGAGCCTGGTTCTGCTGGAGGTTTCTTCCTGTTAAAAGGGAGTTTTTCCTTCCCACTGTCGCCAAAGTGCTTGCTCATAGGGGGTCATATGATTGTTGGGGCAATCTATGAGCTACATCTATAAAACTTCTTATCTTCTTATCTTATCTTCTTTCTGAGCTCCTCTCTTTTTTGCTTTCTGGTCTATGTTTAGTGTGGTGCACACAGTGACACCAAACTACACAGTAATGGTTATTTACTGTGTCACAAAAGCTTATTCACGCTTTTGTGACCTCCAGGTTGGATTATTGTAACTCTTTGCACTACGGTCGTCCCTCTTCTCTTCTTCTTAGACTGCAAACAGTCCAAAATGCAGCAGCCCGCCTCTTGACTGGTACCAGGAAATTTTGCCATATTACTCCTGTTCTAGCTAGCTTGCATTGGCTGCCCATAAAGTACCGTATTCAATTTAAAATATTCCTCCTCACATTCAAAACTATTAATGAATTAGCGCCAAGTTATCTTAGTGAACTTCTCAAACCACAGACTCCTGCTAGAACACTCAGATCTGCCACTCAACTACTTCTGACCCAGATCTCGGCTGAAGTCTCGGGGTGACTGTGCGTTTGCTCCGGCTGCCTCGGTACTGTGGAATAACCTTCCTCTCGACCTCTGATTCCATTGCACTGTTCAAATCACGACTAAAAACCCACTTATTCAATCTTGCCTTTCCCTCTAGTTAATATTTCTTTTCTGATTTTATATCATGCACTTTTATGCTCATTTAAATTCTTGTTTGCTCGTTACCTGTTGCTTTCCTGTGTATCAGTGACAGCTACCTGCTAGCATACTTAGTACTTGCTTTGGTCCTATTTCTATTATCCTCTTCCTATTCTCTATCTTACTTGTTAAGCACCTTGGCATACCCTTGGTTTTTAAGTGTGCTTTATAAATAAAGTTTATTATTATTATTATTATTTTGGAGATAAATTAGCTGGATTTCAGGAGCAGGACCTCGCCTGCAAACATGCCCCATCTGGGTCTTATGGTTCTACAAGCTGTTCGTCCTGGTGTTCATGCCCCACCTTTCCTCCCCTCTTTTCAATTCCTTCACTTTTTCACTTCACATTAGTACACGGCTGATCTGCCAGGCCTGGGAGCTGCCGCCGGCCCCCATCGAGGCCTTCCCCAAACCGCACCTCGATTCTCGATTAAACCATTCGCCTTTATCTACTAAAAAATGCTGCCCAACCTAAAATGAGGACGTGGGCCCAGCTACTAGTGAACTCTTTATATAATATCATCAGCTGATGACATGTTTCAAGGCACCTGTGATGCTTCAAATTAAGTGTTTACTGTGGTTCAACACGATGCTTCATTGATCTGTAAGGGGAGCAACAACATTGGTCTACATCTGTGTTTGTGACATAAACTGAAGTTAAACTGGACCCATGATGCAAGCCTCCTGTCATACCTGCAGTTACAGTTTAGGAGAGTGCTTTGCTGTAAGTACAACCTGAATGCTTAAAGCTTAATTTTAAGTAAATATACGAGCAGTGTGTTCTGCACAGTACAAAAGTACCAATAATTTTGGAGTGACAGCCAACAAAAAGTTTTTCTGCAGGACTGTAAACACTAGGCTGTGTTGGAAAATCTCAGAGTGTTGCTCTGTGAGACGTGCGGCTGCCCGGAGAGTTTTTGCAGAGCATAATTGAATCCAGGAAGCTTGAGAAAGCCAAATCCATCCAGTGCGGTTTACAGAGTGGCTTTGCCGTGGCACTGCACGCAGCCGTGGTCCTACTCCTTGGTTAATTAAAATGGACTTTGAGAAATGACGATACGGCAGCAGTGGTGGAAGGTTCAAATGCAGTCCAAATCATTAAAATCTCAACGCCAGCATGTGTTTGTTATAAGAGCAGAGCAGGGAGTCGTGACTGTTCTACATCCAGTAACCACTGAATGCTTTAAACAGAAGACAGGCACTGAGGGAAAGGGCTCTAATATTCATAATGCTGCTTCTTTGGCTGGATCGTTGAGACAAAAACAAACAGCATTTGTTCTGATGCATATGATTGATATTATCACTGTAACATGCAGCAATGCTGCACTGAAGGAATGAAACTCTGAGCCGACTGAAATCCATACCACAGTCTTTTACATGCAGAGTAAACTGCAGTGTGACGGCTGCCTGACGATGTGTGTGGTGCAGAAATTAAGTAGCCTTTGTGACCAATGCGGTACTAAAGGAATAAGTGTTATGTGCCTCTTTAAACATGTTTTATACAAAGCTGGGAAACTATTTGCCTTCTTCATGATTTGCTTTTTTGCATATTTGTCAAACAATGACAATAAGCAATCAGTAAGGTTTGTCATCATTTAAAAATTGCATTTTGCATTTACTTTGTCTAAAATTTGTTTCATGACCTGAAAGTGTGACAAACATGAACCCAGAAAATGGGAAATATATCACAGAGCACACCGTGGTTCTGTTTCCTGTTTGCTTAAGTAAAACTTGAGGTGACTGTTGTTGTAAATGGGTATATATATGATGTGTATATTATATCAACTAAACTGAACTGAACTGTTGCTGACGCTGTCATTAGATACCTACTGGATGTGCAAACATCATGTGGAGAGTTACTTGGTCCTGGGGTCTTCATCCTGGCTGAGTTCGTTCGAGTTATAATAGCTCATTTTTTAAATTGTTTTTTAGTCCTTTATTTATCCAGGTAAAAATCTATTTTTTTTTTCTTTACCAAATTGACCATCCCAGATTTGCCGTAATGGTCCATTTGATTCACCTTTTATTGTTTATTTTATTTTCACTTGCTGAATACGGGACAGACTTGACTGGGAGAAAGAAAGAGGGAAAGAAAAACAGCTGAGAAGAGGGACGGGGGAGAAGGGCAAAAAACAAAAACCAACAGAATAAGCAGACAAAAAAAAAATACATCGATCACCTGGATCACCTGTTGAGAAAGAAAAAAGAAAACAAGCAGAAGAAAATGAGAGTACTAGAATAAACGGTTCCTTCATGTAATGATCTGCTAGAGAGTGTGGGGGGGCCACAGCCCCTTCCTCCAGGGCATGAAGCAGGTATGGAGGAGATCAGGTAAAAATCTAATTGAGATTAAAAATCTCATTTCCAAGAGAGAGACCTGGCATCATGGCAGCAAAATCGTGTTTTCAGATCCCATCATAAGGCTGAATTATCCAGATCAGACACCATTATTCACAAAACATAATTTATGTGTATTAGCAGAAAAATGTAAATAATGATCTGGTTCTTTATGCTCTACTTGAGCATGCAAAACACTATATAACATATCTCATTCACCCAAAAGCTTTTGTCACTTTGTATTTGAATAAAATGAGAATGCATCAGGTAGCGAGTCGGGCCTGCAGACTGGAGCAGCCTGGGATTCAACCACCATCCTTCCAATTCATGGATGACCTGTGCTATAATCCTGTGCCACGAAAAAGTCAACCAGCTTGAAAGTAACTACAAATTCAAGGCATATAAACTAGTTAAACTAGTGGGCAGACTGGAGCAAAACAGCTTAAAACCATACAGCCTGACCAGAGCGCTGGAACACTTTCTAACTGCTTACCCAGCACATGTTTCCAAACTAAGCAGTGGACATTTTTGAGGTATTGTACATGCTGTTCATCTACTCGTGAATCAGGGAGAATGCCACAGCACCGAGGAGCTTTAACTGGCTGGAAAGTCCTGGAAAGATCTCCTGACCCTGGGGGCAGAAAAATATCCAATGAGCAGGCTCGTTTTACAGCAGGATAATGAGAGGAAATAGTGCTGGCAGTGTTTGATTCAGACTTCCTTCTCTTTATAAATGCTCTAATCTTGATATATGGGTAATTGGTTGAGTGAGTGAGTGCAGAGATTTAGGCTGAGGTATTGTGCCATTGGACCTTGCAGCTCTCAGGTTTCAGCAGGAGATGGATTAATGATTTTCCTGTCCCTGAGCATGCAGATCTCTTGGGTCTGTGTGCCAAACAGATACAGCACTCAGCCATTTATAATATGGGGAAAAACCACTGAAACAACAGGGTTTGCCATGTACTCAGATGCAAATAGAACAAACACCAAAAAACGAGCAAAACTCGAGAGTTTAGAAACATTTTACTCACAGAATTTCTAAATACATGATTGACTACACCATCCACCTGACATCCAGGTGCTGACGTAACCGTAACTACTGGTGACGTCATAACAAGGGATATAAAAGTTACCCATCATGATCCTGTGGTGCTCTGTAGGTCTAACAAGAGGGATGAGTGTATCAGCCATGTGTGTGAAACAACCTGACTGTCACTGCGTAGCACCCACTGTGGTCAGAACCACAGATGTTTGCAGGTCTCTGTTTATTCTGGGTCTCTGCATGATTCACAGGCAGTTAGTTCATCCTATGTTCCCATGCTACTGTCTCATTCTTATGTCAGTGCAGATAGTGCAAAGCCAAAACGTGAACTGTTTTTGAGAATGTGGGCGTTGGAGGACTTGTCCATTTGCTGGCTCCTTGCTTGTCGAGGCCTGTTTGTGCTGGTCACCTTTAGCCCTGTTCTCTGATACAGATCCTAGATTTCAATTACCAATTAACCCGTTAAAACCGGTCAGAGCGGGCACGCTCTGTTTTGCGTAACTATTTTTAAATCCCGGTAGCTCTGCAACCACGTAAGTTAGCACAATAATTGTTTTTGCATATGAAACCGGAGGAGTTGTACTTACATCTTATGCCATCAGCTTGTCCTCGGTCACAGTTTCCTTCCACATATAGCTTTGCAAAAACTGCATAAAAAGCACTTGCAGCAACACAAACATAATATTCCAGAAACACGCTTTGCTGATCTGATCAGCTGTTCATAACACTTCCTACTTGGAATAGACGTCAGCGCAAACTTTTGCATGTCCGCCATGACCTGCCGAAACCGGAAGTGACGTCATTTTCGCGGAAATGTAGTTTTTTTTTTTTTTTTTACCATCAGGGCCTCATGAGCCTATACTGGTGTTTTTAAAAGTTATGTTTGACTTTATGACTTTCTGTGTCGTTTCTGGGATGCTTAGGACTCATATTGCACTGCTGGAAATAGTTTATTTTGATGCATATGCTGGTTTTTTGCAAATTTGCATTATAATATTTATTTTCGTTTTTCCTGCAGTATATAAAAATTGGTGTATTTCAAAAATAAAACTATGAAGGCACTCAAAATAAATTTCCTGTGGTGGGAAACTATTTTGTGCAACTTTTTTGTATTTACAGTTATGAGGGATAAGCCTCTTAAATTTCTCTAACTAGAAATATATGTTAAAAAAACAAAAACGCACTTTTTTGCAATTTATGTAATTACTATGCACTTAATGCAGACATATTATTAAAATTTGGGCTATAATGGTTGTATTGATGTATAGCAACTTGAAATGCTCCCAAAAATGTCTCCACAGCATGTAAACATATAATATAAGCTCTGGTGGACTTGGTTCTATGGTTGGTCTTAAAGGGTTAAAGCTGGTATGTTTTTACTCCACTGCTCTTAAGGGCATTAAAAACCTCAGATTGAAAAGAAAAAATGCAGTTTATTTAGGAAATGCCTGTGTGCCTCCACAAATAATGGTTTACAGTGCAGATTGATACTGCACACAGACAAAGAAGCTGAGACACTGCATATTTGACCTGGAGTGGAAGCTGATAAAGCCATCGTGGTACAATGCTAATGAAATCACAGCTTCCTGCCCGTGCTGCGGGGCTGCAGGTCTGGTGTGAAGCCAGCCTGGCTCAGTCTGTTTTTCTCTCTCCAGGCTGCAGCAGGGTTTCTCCTCACCAGAGGTAACGATGGCCTCATTTCTGGCCGAGATTTGGAAGGAACAGGAAATTCTATGGCTGTCCTCTGAGAGGTGGTTATATTACTGGGACACCGCTAATAAAGACTGGTGCCGGCCTGGGATTCCACGTCTTGCTCTCTCCCTTTTCTTTCCTTCCCCCTGAAGTCTCTTGCTCCAGCTCTCTCTGTCTTTTAGAGACGGGCTGCAGTATTTGGAGCTCGTCAGAAAGCACATCCATCTGCAACAGAGAACACAACAAAATAAATAGGTCTTTGTCTGTTTGCTGAAAGTGACTGGCTGCTTATGCTCTGATTGGACCCCCCCTCGACAGCTGTTCTGTATAAATCACAACAGTCACACTGCAGATTGTTCACTTCCCAAGCCTGTGATGAAGCTGCCAGACACACTCTGGCACAGTCTGCTGCTCAGGCCTCACACAGTGATAATACCCACACAGTCCATCTACTTCTGTCCAACTTCATCCTGCTCGGCCAAAAAAATGATGTCTGCCAGACAAAGCTTCTGCGCTCGTCTTATTTAAAGCAGTCACCATGCGGGGCTAAATATCTGCTGGTGATCTCACAGCTCAGAGGTGTGTTTGAAGTGATGACAAGTGCGAGAACAGAATAGTACCGACTGACATATGACAGGTGGTAAATGCATTTGATTGTTACCTCGGTACCTGGAGCCTGGAAGGTCCACTAGTGACCAGCCATCGGCTACAAAGCAAATTTCCCTCGGGATGAATAAAGTATGATCGATCGATGGATCAATCAATCAATCAATCGATCAATCAATCAATCAATCAATCAATCAATCAAATTGTTTGCTGTGTATATGTTGAGACTCACTGAACAGAGATGTCTGATCAGTTACATACATGGTTTGTTTACTGGACAAATTGTAACTAATTGTCCTCCAGCCTGGTCGTAGAAGTCACACTGGGAGGTTTTCATTTTGGGAATTGTACAGGAGAGGGCTTGACATATATAAATAATTGAATGTGTACTTTTTACAGTTTTTTTACTGTTTGTGGGAGGACAAACAAATGATGACTGTATTCTGTTGGCATGGTGTAACTGAGGAGCGGAGAACCTTTGACACCTTGACAGTAAAAACTAGCAATGGGTGTTAAACTTATTGCAAGCCCTATGTTACCACATGACTAACTTCTCATTGTGGTAACATGACCACACAGTCATGTTACTTTTTAAACCAGGGCTAGGGTTAACCCTTACCCTAACGTAATAACTAGTTTGCAGTGGGTCTGTCACGTCGCTGTGGAGGAATTTTGCTAAATTCTTTTAATTCAGCCAATCTGAAGGAAGAATAGTTTGTTTATACGTTGACAAAGCATTTCAGTCATCTATCAAGACATTGACCAGGCCACACCCACCCCTTTTTTTATAATTTTTTTTGTTTCTATTCCTGCTGCATAGTCCAAGTGCGTTGGAGCTTCATGGACTTAAACACTCCTTCAGGATTTTCAGGTATAAAGCAGGACTCGTGGTTCCAACCATTGCAGGAAGTCGTCCAGACCCTGAAGCAGCAAAGCAGCCACAGACCACCACACTACCACCACCATGTGTGACTGTTGGTGTAATTTTCTTTTTATGTCAGGCGTAAGAGACTCAAACCTTCAACTTTCAAAGTTTGAAATCTTTTTGTACAAAATATTCTCCAGAAGTCCTGGGAATCATCAAGATGTTCTTCTAGGTCCGCAGTGATTTTCTCTTTGGTGTCATTGGTGCATTAACTGAATGCAGTCAGAATTCAAAATCCTGCTCCTCACATACAAGGTCTTAAATAATCAGGCCCCATCTTATCTTAATGACCTTGTAGTACCATATCACCCTATTAGAGCACTTCGCTCTCGCTCTGCAGGCCTACTTGTTGTTCCTAGAGTATTTAAAAGTAGAATGGGAGGGAGAGCCTTCAGTTTTCAGGCCCCTCTTCTGTGGAACCAGCTTCCAGTTTGGATCGAGCGCTTTGAGTACTCCGAGAGAGTAGAAAAGCGCTATATAAGAATCAGTCCATTTACCATTTACCATTTACCATTCAGGAGACAGACGCTATCTCTACTTTTAAGATTAGGCTTCAAACTTTCCTTTTTGCTAAAGCATATAGTTAGGGCTGGACCAGGTGACCCTGAATCCTCCCTTAGTTATGCTGCAATAGACGTAGGCTGCCGGGGGATTCCCATGATGCATTGAGTTTTTCCTTTCCAGTCACCTTTCTCACTCACTATGTGTTAACAGACCTCTCTGTATTGAATCATATCTGTTATTAACCTCTGTCTCTCTTCCACAGCATGTCTTTATCCTGTCTTCCTTCTCTCACCCCAACCAATCACAGCAGATGGCCCCGCCCCTCCCTGAGCCTGGTTCTGCTGGAGGTTTCTTCCTGTTAAAAGGGAGTTTTTCCTTCCCACTGTCGCCAAAGTGCTGCTCATAGGGGGTCATATGATTGTTGGGTTTTTCTCTGTATCTATGAAGCAACTTGAGGCGACTTTTATTGTGATTTGGCGCTATATAAATAAAATTGAATTGAATTGAATTGAAATCATACCTGCAGTTCTTTAGATGTTGTTCTGGGCTCTTTTGTGACCTCCTGGATGA